>NW_007258247.1:437540-549079 GCF_000164805.1 Carlito syrichta | reverse complement strand
CGCAGCCTCCACCTGCTGGGCTCCGGCGAGCCTTCCGCCTCAGCCTTCCAAGTAGCTGGAATTACAGGCACGCGCTACCACGCCCGGCTGATTTTTTGATTTATTGTAGAGATGAGGTCTCACCAAGTTGCCCAGGCAGGACTCGAACCCCGCGGGCTCAGGCAATCCACTCACCTCAGCCTCCCAAGGCGCAGGATTACAGGCTGAGCCACTGAGCCCGGCTCCATTCTACTTTTCCTTCCTAGTTTAAAGAAAGCTATAACTCACTAACAAAGAAAAATATTTCAAAGGCATTTTGCCTCTCTCTTCAAATTCTCTCTTTAAAATGACTTTGCCTCTTTCACTACAGTATAACCAAAGAGTTATGCTCAGAAAATCTCCATAATTTGCAAATATAAAATAGTGTACTTCCCCTTATTTGCTTGTTCTTCCCTTTCCTTCCTTCCCGCCTCCCCTCCTTCTTCCCCTTCCCCCTTCCCGTCTCTCCTCCTCCTCCTCCTCCTCTTCTCTTTCTCACAATTCTTTCCTGTTAAAATTAAATCAAGGTGGAGGTGAGAGGATTGCTTGAGCCCACAGGTTCGAGTACAGCCTGGGCAACCTGGCGAAACCTCATCTCTACAATAAATCAAAAAACTAACTGGGTGTGGTAGCGCATACCTGTAATTCAGGCTACTTGGAAGGCTGAGGTGGAAGGATCATCTGAGCCCAGCAGGCCAATGTTGGGGTGGCCATGCCACTGCACTCCAACCTGGGTTACAGAGTGAGACTCCAACTCAAAAAAAAAAAAAATTAATTCACTCCAGGTCTCCATCATTATCTGTCTAAAGTTGAGTTTGTCCAAAACAATTCCACCAGATCCAAGTAACTTCAGCAACTTCAGTCAGCTTCTTTAGCAACTATTTATTAAGAGAATTTATGTATCAAAATCCAAACTTAGAACAAAAGAATAAAACAATTATCTAAGTTTAATTATATTGCCCCAAATAAATTTAACAGAAAATATACCAAGAAAAGTAATTGAAAAATTAAGATAGGAATCACCAAAAATTGAGACGTTGTTCTTTTCTACAAAAGTATTGTCCGAAATCATACTTCAGACATATGAGAGAAGAGATTCAATCAGTGGCACTGATTAACGGAAAAGATTGATAAAGTAATATGGAGGAAAAATGTACTATTTTGCCATTTTAAGATAGTGTTTTAAAAATGCTATAATTAATTCCTTTTTAAAAAAATTGATTGACCATCTTGTATGTCTCAGGCCATATGGGAGGCATTGGTAGAAGCATGCAATACATGCCCTGGAATATCTGTCATTAGATACAGCTTTGACTCTTTGCGGGCTGAGGGATGCTTTATGCAGATCTTTGTTATACTATTGTTATGACCAAGTAAGCGAGAAGAAGTTACTCCAGCAAGTTGAGTCTCATTAATTGTGAATTTATTAAATGTGCGGGTCAAGAGTAGGCAAACGCCAGAAAAACTCTTGGCAAATTGGTACAGTTTGTGACAGCTTTTATAGGTAAAATATGCAGCATTGGCTACGTAGCAACTTAGTGACCACAGCAACTCTGAACTAAAGTCTTTGCAGCCAAAATGGAAACTTCGATTGTTGGGGAGTTTTGATGAATTTCATGTCAGGTAGGTATAGCCAGTGCTCAGAAAGTCCCTGGAGTTCTGCCATTAAGATATAGTTTAAGGTAGTTACATAGAGACAAGGAAGTAGAATCATTATACAATGGAGTAACCTTGGTTAGGTCACGAGCAGAATATAAGAACAAACTATGAAAATGTCAAAGTGTAACATTTGATTTCAGTTAACAAAGCATACAATTACATGGAAGTTATGGCGAAGGAGTTCTGTAATGGTCAGCAGGCAATGGTCAGCATAACATGCTCAAAGGAGACAAAGCTGGAGGCCTATGTTACTGTAATCACACGTAGGCATTGATTCTTAGGCCAGGCAGGTAACTAAGATGAAAGTTTTAAACAAAATGGAATAAGCTGGTTAATATTATTACTTTGCTAGCAATTTGATTTTACTAACTAATTTAGCTTATTTCACTATCAGCTAGAATAATACAGATAGTTGGCTGCTACATAGATTATACCTTCAAAATCATTACTTTTTATTGATTTACTTACTCATTAGGTCAGTTGTTCATAGAAACTGGGTATAGTCATGAGAAATGAAAACACTTATATAACTGATATGCAAATTGTCATTTTTCACTGTTTTGTGTGGCACTGGTTACTCTTCCTTATAAAGAGGATAGCGTTACTTAGACAATGAAAACAATGAGATAAAAACCAGAAATGATAAAGCCAAGCATGGTAGTACATGTCCATACACCCAGCCACTCAGAAGGCTGAGGCAGGAGGATTGCTTGAGCCTAGGAGTTTGAAACCAGGTGGGAAACATAGTGAGACAGTCTCTAAAAAAGTCACAGAAGTAGAAATGATATTTTAAATAGTATAAAGACTATTTAAAAAATCTAAATTTTTCTTGCTCATTGATAGCTTAAGAAAGTAGGGGCAATTTATAAGCTACCATCTTTCAAAAATATTTTATAAAGTTATCTACCTTAACAGATTGGGTCAAAAGGAATACATTATCTTGTACAGAAATCTTCATTAAGGCATTCATTTTTCCAATCCACAGATAAATAACAACCTAATACAGAAGAAAATAATGAGTAACAGATTAAGGCTATTGCAAAGAGTATGAGGGAGGGCTCCCCCACCAAAAGAAACAGAATTATTTTTTTGGAGGGAGGACCCCTTGTAATACAGGCTTCACCTGATGTGTAAGTGTTCTAGGAACCCATTAGCATCAATGTCCCACCTAGGGTTCTTATGAGAGGTTACGTTTGGCTTCAGTGAATTTTTGTTTTTAAGATTCTTCCAATGTGTTTGCCCATTTTATAATGGTGATTTATGAGTACACCTGCCCACACCATGCTGGTTTTTGACCCAAAATGGCATGACAAGTTCAAAAACTGTTTTGAACAGTGGAAAAAACATCTCAATAGGTGTATTATGTCAAAGAGAAAGTACTTTGAAGATGACTGATGCTTAAAAATGTAAGAGTAAAAATACAATTTTTAAATAAACAAATTCTGGGGGTTTTTTTAGTCTTCCCCCCACCCCCCGTATAATATCCAGGGTAGGAAGTTAAGATAAAAATAATCTAACCTTAATTTCATATACAGGCCAGAACAATAGGGTTCCATTATCACCCCAAATATACACATTTTCTCTTTAAAAAGTAAATAAATATATAAGTTATTGTACAAGATTGTTTACTCATATAGAGATAATCACATGTTATGAAAACTATGGAAGAGAATATTAGATACTCAGTTTTCAATTTTTTATAATATTTATTTTGTTTTGGTCACATGGTCTATTCTTAAAACTAAAAGGTATAGTCTTAAAACTGCAGAATAGTTTTAAATTTATTCTCCTATTGATTTTGTTGTATGACAGTGAGAATCTTTTAACATGGATAAAACAATAGAATTATAAAGTTGGAAGAGAGTTTATCATTTAATGTAATCCTCTATTTCACACATGGGCAAACTGGGAACCAGTGATTTGCTCATTTGCTGTAGGATATAAAGCTAATTATATTTTTTAAAAATCACCAATAGAACAGATTTAATTTAGGTCACAAGCTAATACTCTGTCTATAAAACTACAGTGCTGCCCTGATATTTTGGTAGTAATGATATCTGATTTAATATTTAGTGTGAAAGTCTTTATGTAATATTCTTTGATAAGGCATTGACTACTATATTATAAGACATATGGCTTCTTCATCCAACCCGATCACACATCATACAAAATCTTCCATGGTTTAAGTTTCTTGGAACAAAGGGAAGTTGGTGTGGGTTAAAGTGATGAGGAAGGGTCACAGAGCTTGTCTTAGCTTGGACAGATACAACAACCTAGGCTAGAGTGGGTGACTTCAACAACAAAAACTATTTTCTTAAAGTCCTGGAGACTGTTAGTCCAAAATATCTGCTAATTTTGTTCCTGTTGAGGGCTTTCTTCCTGGTTTGCAAATAGCCATCTTCTCCTTGTATCCTTCCCAACGGGAGAGGAGAATAATTTCTTGTCTCTTCTGTTTTTTATACAAACATTAATCCCATCGTGAAGGCACCATCTTCGTGATTTAATTTAAATCTAACTGTTTCCCAAAAGTCTCACCTCCAAATACATTGGGGATTAGGATTTCAATTTATAAAGTTGGGGGGGCGAAGGAGGAAGACACAAACTTCAGATCAAAACTTTGCCCATGGAAAGAAATTTCCAGCATAGGCCAAATTTAGACAGAGATATGGGAAAATGCTGAATGTATGAAAATATTGCTAATGGTTGCAAATTTCATATGTTCCTGTAAACACACTTGTCCTCTAACAATCAACACCAAAGTCAAAAAGATTCATAATGGGTAAGGGAGGCTCCTTTTCTACTTGTCAATATGTTTAAGTTAAAACTTTTATAATGTTCTATATTTTTTCTTTCTTTTAAAAAAATGCTACTTACTCTTTTTTTCTGGATATGAAAGTAATATTTGCTATCTGCAAATGTGTTGAGAAATGGAAAATAAAGAGGGAAATAAAAGTCACTTGGAATCTTATAATTCACAAGTTAAATATTTCTAATATTTTGGGATATGCATAGCATAAATACACGTTTTTTCAAGAGAGTTCGAATTAAATAAGTGCTTTGTGATAATTTCATTAACATTTCTTCATATAATAACTAAAGACATCTTGTGAACATGCGAACATTTTCTAGGATTGTATACTTTGTTCTGTTGAGGGAAAATAAAAACAAGACTTTTTTTTGTAGCCTACAGTTTGCTTTAGAAAGTAGACAGGAAACGTCAGGCATACTTACAGCAGTGCACTTAGTATTAAAGTGCTGTTGACCAGTCACTCCAAGATTTAGGTTTAATGGCTGCTTTTTCAATGTTTACAGGACAGATTCTTTAACATTCAAGAGGTTTTCACCATACTACTTTTAAGGAAGCTTGATAATTGCAAGCTGATTAATGTATTTAGATTAGTTTCTCAACTCTGAAAGTATTCTGAGAAAAATGCTATTATACATTGTTCCCCAAGCAATACAAATGACTTCTATTGGCTTAGATCCAGTCATTTCACCTCAAATAATCTTTGCACTTCTTAGAATACCTTTATAACAGACAGACTACAATTTTCTTCAGATACATAAATGAGACACCTTTTGAAAGAGTACATTCTAATTGAAAGTGTCTTGAATGTCTTTATTCTAGGCAGCCTCTATTGCCATATTCATTTTTACGTATACTTCATTTTTCTCACTTTCAAGCTGATTAAGGCTGTGAAGCTTAAAGTAAAATCATTCCTTTTGTTTTCTTATTTTGGACAATTTGAGTGGTCAATTTATTTTTAAAATTCATAACAAGAAGGTGAAAATAATGTAAAATTCAAGTACATATATGACTTCTTAAAAAGATGATATAGGAAATAATATAGGAGAAAATAATACAGGATAGTGAAGAACTGATGAAATTCTGAATATTAAAACGTGCAGGTTTTTTTAGAATATAAAAGATTCTTTTTTGTTCCTCTCAGACATGGCTTTCTTCCTATTTTATTTTATTTATTTTTAGAAAGTAGGATTTACTGAAAGGACAGAAAAGCTCCTACAGTGGGAGGGGACCTGAGAGGGTTGCCCCTGATTTTATTTTTAAACATATTAATTTAGGCCCTTAATCATTTTATGAATTTAAGGTAGTATGCTAAAATCACAAACGCTTAGTATTTATTGGACGCACTACTATGAGATGATAGATGTCAGAATACTATAGCATTGACACTGGAATCAGGTTCAACTAGCTTCATTCCTTGCCCTGCTCTATTTTTTTTTTTAAACACTTTCAACTTGGCATCATTGATTCTCATCCTTTCCCACTTTTCCTCCAGAGAGCCAACTCCTTTTTTCCAAACTCACTTCTCCTTTAACCCATTTCTTAAAAAATTTTATATATACACATATATATATACATATGTGTATATATATTCATATTGATTGCTGCACGGGTAACACATGAATTAATTATCACAATGAAAGATTCAAACCACACAGAGCCACAGACTAAACTGTACAATTCTCTAACCACATTTTAAATTTTTTTAGCAGAGATACTTCCTGTTAATGTAGGATGTCAAAATTTGTGTCTTTCTTTCCAGTCATATATGTGTACATGTAAATGAGGCCATAATGCAATCATTGTTCTGTGATTTTTTAAAAAAATTTAACAATATGTTTTGGAGTTTGTTCCAGATTCTTACATGGGCCTATCACCTTTTAAAAAAAAATATTGTGAGCAGGGATCGGTGGCTCAGCCTGTAATCCCGCGCCTTTGGGAGGCTGAGATGAGTGGATTGCCTGAGCCCGCGGGTTCGAGACCCGCCTGGGCAGCGAGACCTCATCTCTACAATAAATAAAAAAAAATCAGCTGGGCGTGGTAGCGCTGCCTGTAATTCCGGCTACTCGGAAGGCTGAGGTGGAAGGATCTCCGGAGCCCAGCAGGCGAGGCTGCGGTGGCCGGGAGCGGCCACTGCACTCCAGTCTAGGCAGCTGAGCAAGACTCCACCTCAAAAAAAAAAAAAGAAATATTGCATACTATTTCATAATATTGGATGTTGATATTTTATTTAAAACTCTTTTCTTGACATATATTTTGTTCTGATTTTTTGATAGTTTAAATAATACACAGCAAATATCTATGTATAAATATCATAACGTACACGTATTTCTTTGGAATAGATTCCTTGGAATCAAATTCGGAATCAAAATATGTGTGTTTAAATTTTGATAACAATTCCGGCTACTAGGAAGGCTGAGGCAGAAGGATCGCCGGAGCCCAGCAGGTCGAGGCTGCGGTGGCCGGGAGCGGCCACTGCACTCCAGTCTGGGCGACAGAGTGAGACTCCAACTCAAAAAAAAAAAAAAAAAAAATTTGATAACTGACAAATTGCTCTCAAATTATTCTGCATACCCATCACCGTTATATGTAGTGACTATTAAAAAAAGATCAACACTGAAGTTTAACATTGGTTTTAGTCATGATTCATTCAGGATAATAGAAATCATGTCAGTTATTTAATAAGAAAGAATGTAATACAAGGAATTGGTTAAACGTGCATTGAAGGACTAAAATGTCAAAACAACAAATAGAGTTAGTCACTGCAGAAAGAAGCTATCATCCCTTTTTAATTGTAGGCAAATGAAGGAGAATTGTTGAAACTACTATCATGTAATGATTGAAGTACAAATCCTACAGAGCTGGGACCCAGACTACTATGGAGGGGGTGCCTGCCCAGTTGGTGCAAGAACATTAAAAACCCAAATGATGACACTTGGAAGAGTTGAAAATGTCTAGTGAGAAAACATCTGGAATTGACTATTATACTGGAACCAAATGCTCTTTCCAGGATAAAGAATTATGGTTGGAGCAATGCTGAAAAGTACTACATGAAGAAGCCAGTTGATCTTAGAACAGCAGCTAAAGATGAAGGGAGTACTGCAGAGTCTGATTCTTGGAAAAAATCAAATGAACTGTATGTCAGAGGAAAGTGTTGGACAGGTCTGAGCCCTGATAAAGGC
The DNA here is from genome assembly GCF_000164805.1 of Carlito syrichta. NCBI lineage: Eukaryota > Metazoa > Chordata > Mammalia > Primates > Tarsiidae > Carlito > Carlito syrichta. The sequence goes on along the minus strand of NW_007258247.1, from coordinate 541,414 downwards.
CCAGATGAATGAACTAAGACCCCCTTCTAATGCAAAGACCAAAATGGGGGAAATTTGTAAGAATTTGACTATATTTGAGAAGAACAGGGACATCAGGGGACAAAGAAATGATCAATCAAGGTCAGGGTTCTGCTAAGTTTTACTAAAGAACCAGAGAATACATATTTCAGGCTGTCATGACTCACCTCTGCAATTACAACATAATAGTAGCAAAAGGCAATAGGTAAACCACTGTCTGGGGTTGCATTTCACTAAAACATTATTTCCCCAAACAACTCGTGAGCCAGATTTCTCTATGCGTTAATGTGTTGGAAAGGAAAAGACAAGATAGGTCTCAGGAAGTAAAAAGACATATATTTATCAAATTTTAAAGCAACAAAAGAGAGAACCGCATTTCATTTGGCCTACTATTACCTTCTGCAATTACCAAAAAAACCTCATCTCATTTTGAAAAATACAAATAAAAAGGATTGTAATCACATTCTATAAAAAGTTGTCATAAGGTAAGAATAAAGTACGTAATGATATGCCTCTAGACAATAAAATAATACAGAATGATATGCCCATAAAATTATATCCTAATACTTAAAAAAAAACAAATTAGGAATTAAATATTTTTTAAATTAAAAAGCTACAAACACAAACATATGAAAATTAGAAAAATTCAGAAATGAGGTATTTGAAAAAGGGAAGATTTGAAGAGATGTGATAGAATCCAAAAAACACGATCAGAAATTAAATAAGAGACTTGTGAAATACATACTAAATTAAAGGATGTAACAGAGGGGGCAATCCAAGATGACCATCAGGGAGTTGCCAACCTGTGCCTTTCTCACCAAGTAAAATTCAGGTGACTTAAGCATATTTGGACAAAGGAGGTACTCTGCATCAAGAAGAGGACTCTTGGAATGCAAAGGGAACAAGGAGGAGATAATCTGAATGACTGATGTTGGAACCAGGACACCCCATCCCTGCTGGGCACCAGGTTCGCATAGGATCTGAAGTCCTGCCTTATACACAAGAGGGGGTGAGTGCACCTGACACACTCTGAAACCATTCACCTCCTCCCAGCCAAGCTAGGGTTTTTAGTCTCACATTGGAGCAGGTCTGGTTAGGGTGCAACAGCATGCTGCCAGAGTCAGGTGGAACTGGGAACACACCCATGTTCAGAACCCCTGAGAGCACATCCCCTGCCAGTGGTACTTGGCAACCAACTCCCAGACTGGGAAAGTTCACCTGCAAGTTGCACTCATTTGGTGCCCAATGCCAGTCTGTGGTGACCAGTCTCTCCCAAGGTAGAACTGCCTGCCAGCCTCATGCCTACCATGGAAGGGAGAATCTGCCGGATTTAAATATGGAACGTGGTCTTTAACAAAAGAGGGAGAGTTGTGAAAGTCGCCTAGAGGCCCTGTTTCCTGGTGGGAGTTCTTTGCAGCTGTGAGTGGTGCCAAAACTCCAGCAGTGTTGCCATCTGCCAGGGGACCCAACCCCCACTTGCTAATCATCCCCCATAGTCATCCCCCAGCCTTACTCTGGAAAAGACTCTGCAATAGAAAGTCACTTCGAGTTTTGAGCACTGCCCAGAAAAAGTTATGAAGCGGGAGTAAATGCTTCCCTCTTTCTCCCTGTGTGAACTATTTTGAATGACAGAAAAGACCTTAGGAAGCTAGATGACATTTAATTACAAATCAAGAAAGCTTATAATAGTAATAATAATAATAATAATAATAAAGGAGCATTGCTCCTCACAAATGAGGAAGAACAAGCAGAAAAACATATGACGTCCCCAAAGCCTTAAAGAGGCATCACCTACAAAAACACCATCTGGTCACCAAACAATGGAATCCACCTAGAATGACCTGTTCCTGATGATAGACACAGAATTTAGACATGGATGGCAGCAACAGTTAAGGAAAGCCATGAGAAGCTGGAAGCAAAGATCACCCAGGCAACAAAAGCCATGTAAGAAGTAAAAGTTGTGCTGGCCAATATAAGAAAGGTCCAATCTGAAATCCTGAAATCAAGAATTCATTCCTGGAATTTCCAAACACAATAACAGGCCTAGGGAGTAGAATCAACCAGGCAGAGGAAACAATCTTAGAGCCTGAAGATCAAAATATTGAAGTTACTCAGTCTGACAAAAACAAGGAGAATAGGCTCAAAGAATGAGCAAAGCCTACAAGAGGTGTGGGACTATGTAAGAAACCAAGTCTACATCTGATGACTTCTCTGAAACAGAAGGGGAAACTGAAAATACCCTGGAACAAGCCTTCCAAGAAGTCACCCAAGAAAAATTTCCATATATTGCTAGAGAGGTGATCATCCAAACAAAGAAATTCAGAGAACCCCTGCAAGATATTACATGAGAGGACCATCCTCACGACACATAATAATCTGTCTCCACAAGGTAAACATGAAAGAAAATATCTTAAAGGCAGCTAGAGAGAAGGGTCAGACCACCTATTAAGCAAGATCCATCAGAATTGCAGCAGACTTCTCATCAGAAACTCTATAAGTCAGAAGGGACTGGAGTCCCATCTTTAACGTTCTCAAAGATAAGCAATTCCTGCCAAGAATTTCCTACCTTGCCAGGCTAAGCTCCGTCAGTGATGGAAAATTAAAATATTTTCCTGATATCCAATTTCTAAGCAGATATGCTACTTCCAGACTAGCCCTTCATGAGATGCTTAAGAAAATTTTGAACACAGAAATGAAAGAATGGCTCCATACATCACAAAAGTACAGGCAAGTACAGAGTTAACAGAGCATACAGGCCTGGCTTGGTGGCTCAGCCTATAATCCCAGCACTTATGGAGGCCAAGGTGAGTAGATTGTGTAAACCCGCAGGTTCAAGTCCAGCCCTGGCAACTTGGCAAGATTTCATCTCTACAATAAAAAAAATAAAAAAACAAAAAAGCCTGGCATGGTAGTGCACACCTGTAGGTCTGGCTACTTGGAAGGCTGACGTGGAAAGATTGCCAGATCCCAGTAGGTCGACACTGGGGTGGCTGTGAGCATGCCACTGCACTCCAGCTTGGGCAACAGAGTAGGACTCCAATTCCAAAACAAAAAACCAAAACAAAAACAAAACCAAAAAACCCCCGAGCATACAGATCATCTACAATATCTAAAAAAAAATTAACAGAAGGAAGCAAAGCAACCTCTTAAGAGCCCTGTGACTTAAATATTAATCATTAACTTCACCATGAATGAACTGAATGCACCCCTAAAAAGGAATAGTATAGCAAACTGGATAAAGAAACATGATCCAACATCCTGCTGCCTCTAGGAAATCTACTACACTGCAAAGGACAACTACAGGTTCAAGGTAAAGGGCTAGAAAATGATCTTCTAGGACAATGAAAAGCAAAAAAAGAGCCAGGTAGATATTCTTTTATCGGACAAAACAGGCTTTAAACCAATAAAAGTTAAACAGGATATGAAAGGTCACAACATACTGATAAAAGGCTCAATCCATCAACAAGAACTATCCATCTACAATATATATGCACCCAACACATGAGCTCTCAGATTTATAAAACAATTGCTACATAGAATAAGAGAGGACGTAGACACCACACAATCATAGTTGGAGACTCTAGTGCCCTGCTAAAAGCCCTAAAAGATCATCAAGGCAAAAATACCAACAAGGAAAATAGGAACCTTAACTCAACATTTGAACAATTGAACCTAATAGACATCTCACCCAACATTTCACCCAACAACCACAGGATATATGTTCTACTCATCAGCACATGGCACATACATCAAGATTGATCACATTCTCAGGTATAAATGAAGCATGAACAAATTTCAAAAGGTTGAACTAATACCAAGCATCTTCTCAAATCACAGTGGAATAAAAATAAATATCACCACCAACAAGACCCCTCAAAACATACAAAGACGTGGAAATTAAACAACATGCTGCTGAATGACTTTTGGATCAACACAGAAAATAAGACAGAAATAAAAATATTCCTGGAAATAAATGGAAACAAATACAAAATATCAAAACCTCTAGGATACCACGACAGCAGTGTTGTGAGGGAAGTTCTCAACTTTACACATACATATCAAGAAAATAGAAGGTTGTAGTAAATAGCCTAATGTCACAACTATAGAAGCAGGAAAGACAAAAACAATTGAATCCTAAATTCAGTACAAAAATGCAGATTACTAAGCTAAAGTCACAACTGCAGGAAATAGACGACAAAAATATAAAAGAATCAACAAGATGAAAAGCTCATTCTTTGAAAGGACAAATAAGATTGATAGACGCCCCCACTCCCACCATGCCAGATTGACTAAAAAACAAAGAGAGAGAATGCTGGAATAAACACAATTAGAAATGAAAAAGATGATGTCATAACTTATCCTGAAGAAATTCAAAAGATTATCAGAGATTACTGAGAATATCTATATGCAAATAAAACTAGAAAATCTCGATGAAATAAAGGGTTTCCTAGTATCACACAACCTCCCAAGGTGAAAACAAGAAGAAACTGAAACTCCAAACAGACCAATAACAATCCAGGAAATTATCCAAAAATAAGTCCTGAACCAGATGATTTCTCAGTTGAATTCTACAAGACATGCAAGGAAGAGCTGACTGAAAGTTTTCCAGACAATCAATAAGAAAGAAATTCTTCCTAGGTCATTTTATGAAGCTAATATTATCTGATACCTAAAACTGACAAAGACCCAACAATAAAACATAATTATAGGCCAATTCCCCTGATGAACAGAGATGTAAAAATTCTCCAAGATTCTGGCAAATCATATCTAACGACACATTTCAAGGATCATCTACCATGACCAGGCAGGCTTCAATCCTGGGATACAGGGCTGGTTCAATGTTTGTAAGACAATAAAAATAATTCAGCACATTAACAGGTGTAAAACCAAGAACCAGGTGATTATCTCATTAGACAGAAAAAAATTTTTTATAAAATTCCTTTTTGATAAAAACTCTCAAACACCTCAGGGTTTGAGGCATCAGATGAATATTTCTCAAAACAATAAGAAATATCTATGAAAAACCTGCAACCAATGTTTTTCTTAATGGGCAGAAGTTGGAAGCATATACCCTAAGAACTAGAACAAGATAAGGGTATCCACTCTCACCCCTCCTATTATTCAACACATTATTGGAAGTCCTAGTCAGAGCAATCAGGCAGGGGAAGAAAATTAGAAGTATCCAAATAAAAAAAGAGGAAGCTATTTATCTTTGTGGACAATATGATTCTATACCTAGAAAACCCTAGAGAATCTATCAAAAACTTCCTCTCACTGATAAACAACTTTGTTAAAGTCTTGAGATACAAAACCAATGCAAGCAAGACAGTTGCATTTCTGTACACTGACAACAAGCAGGCTGAAAACCAAATAGAAAACACAATTCCATTCACTATAGCTACACACACATACACACACACACACACACACACACACACACACACACACACAAATGAAATACCTTGGCATCCACCTAACCAGAGACATGAAAGACCTTTACAATGAGAACTACAAAACACTACTCAAAGAAAATCAAGCTTGACACAAACAAATAAAAAAATATTCCATGCTCATGGACTGGAATCAATATTGTTAATATGTCCATCCATTCAAAGAAAATCTATAGGTTCAACACAATCCCTATCAAATTGCCAATATCGATTATTACAGACCTAGAAAAGACAATTCAGAATTTCATATGGAAGTAAAAAAGAGCACAAATAGCCAAAGCAATCCTCAGCAACAGGAACAAAGTTGGAGGTATCACACTTCCAGACTATGCTACAATAATCAAGAAGCATGGTATTGGTACAGGAATAAGCATATAGTCCAATGGAACAGGACACAGAATCTGAAAATAAAAACACGTTCTCTCGATCAACTCATCTTTGACAAAATCATCAGTAACAAACAATGGGGAAAGGAAATCATATTTAGCAAATGGTGCTGGGAAAATTGGCTAGACACATGCAGAAAACTAAAACTGGATCCCCACCTGTAGCTATATACAAAAAATAACTCAAAACTAATCAAGTACTTAAATGTAAAACCTCAAACCATAAGAACCTTAGAAGAAAACATAGGGAACACTCTTCTGGACATCAGAGTAGACAATGAATTATAATGGCCAAGTCCTCAAATGCAACAAAAGTTAAGGTAGACAGGTGGAACCTCATCAAACTGACAAGTTTTTGCATAGCAAAATAAACCATCAGGAAACTAAAGAGATAACTCATGAAATGGTAAAAAAAAAAAAAAGAATTTGCAAGCTATGTATCTGACAAAGGCCTACCATTCAGAATCTACAAGGAACTCAAATGAGTTGTTAAAAAAACCCCAAATAACTCCATTAAAAAGTAGGCAAAGGAGACAAACAGACTCTTCTTAAAAAAAAAAAGGACACATGAAAAAATTAGTCTCATTAATCATCAGAGAAATGCAAATCAAAACGACAATGAAATATCATCTTACACTGGTAAGGATGGCTATCATTAATAAGTCAAAAAACAATAGGTACTGGTGTGACTGCAGAGTAAGGGAATGCTTCTCTATACTGTTGGTGGAAGTGTAAGGTAATTCAGCTTCTGTGGGAAACAATGCAGTGATTGCTCAAAGAACTAAAAGTTGAGCTTCTGTATGATCCAGCAATTCATCTCCTGGGAATATGCCCAGAGGAACATAAACCGCTCTACCAAAAAGACACCTGCATAGACATATTTATTGCAGCGCTATTCACAATAGCAAAAACATGGAACCATCACAGATGCCCATCATTCTCACTTGTAAATGGGCCCTGAACTCTGGTCACACTAACACAACAGTGGGATTAGCAGATGCTGGACACTGCTGGGAAGGGAGTGAAGGAGGGAGGGGGGCATGTGGCAATAAACTAAGTACCCGGCCCATTATCAGGTAATGGGAAAAGAGGACCAGTTAGAAGCCCAATATTCACCTGCATGCAATCAACTTATGTAGTAAAGTCCCACTTCTACCCCATAACTCTAAAAAAATAAAATAAAAGACATAAGAGAGAACACAATGGTTAGTGACTGAAGAAAAACAGAAGATAGGAAGAACATTTTTATAAGTTGAAAAGGATTTTTACAGAAAGTGATAGAGATAGAACATAAACAAACACCAACAAACAAACAAACAAAAATATATGTATAATAAATGTTCCTGAAAAAAGAAAATCAAAGCAATAGAATCAAGCACAAATTAAAAAGCATGATTCACAAAAATTTTTCTGCTATAAAAACAACCTAAAGATACATATGGAAATATGCATTCTGTACCTTGAAAAACTGACACAAAATAACCAATATCAGCATGCAGTCCAGAAAATTATTGGAATTGACAGAAAAAGTAAAAAAAATATATAATATATATATATATACACATAGACATACATATTGGTGTATGTATGCACTTAGACAAAATGATGACTGAGTCACTTATAAAACAATCAAAATTATATGCCATGCTTTTTTATACAGTGTCACAGGAGTACTAATTTAAGTTACTCAAGAAAGGAAAATGTGAGCTATGAGTTTATATCCAGTCAATATGATCTTCAATTCTAAAGGCCATAGACAAACTTTTATGAGTGTTGAGTGTTCAAGAACTCATGAAATAGTGCTCCTTGTGCCTTTCTGTATTAGCATTAGGTAGAGTTCTCCAAAGAAACAAAATCAATAGGAGGGAGAAAGAGAGAGAGAGAGAGAGAGAGAGAGAGAGAGAGAGAATTATTCCTTTCTCAGCTTTTTAGTTCTACTTTGGCCCTCAAAAGATTGAATGATGCCTTTCCACATTGATGAGTGTGGCTCTTCTTTAGTTAGTCTACCAATTCTCTTCTCAAGACACCCTCACAGACACACCCAGAAATAATATCTTATCAGCTATTTGGACATTATCTATGCACCAAAGTTGACTTCCTACAAAGTTTGTAGGAAGCTCAGCTTCCTACAAAATTTCCTAGAGAACAAGCTTCAGGAACTGAAATAATTGGAGAGGAGCCATCCAAAAAAAACTAGTGGGTCTTCAAATGTCACACAATTTTAGAAGGCCAAAGAGAAAGAGAAGTTCTTAAAAACAAACATCAAAAAGACAGATTATTTTCCAATGAGCAATAATTAGACAAACAACTGAATTTTCACCAGCACCAGTGAATGCCAGAGATGACAAAAAAAAAAATAAAAGTTAATGGGTTATAAAGCTGTAACTGTCAACTACGCATTCCAACCCTATGAAAAATGACTTTTAAGAATAATCTCATAATAAAAATACTTTTTAGGTAATCACTAAAAGATCCTGTCTTAAAGGAATTTCTAAAAGCAGAAGAAAATGATGGGTGGTCTGAGATGTAAGAAGAAATGAAAACTAAAATAAAGTAGTAAAAGTGTGAGTAAATCTAAACAAGCATAGACCCTAGAACAAAATGGGTTTGAACTGCAATAGATCCACTTATACTGGGATTGTCTTCTACTTCGACCATCCCTGAGACAGCAAGACCAGTCCCTCTTCTTCCTCCTCCTCAGCCTATATAACTTGAAGACAAAGAGGATGAAGACTTTTATTATAACTCTCTTCCAATTAATGAATAGTAAATATATTTTCACTTACTTATAATTTTCTTAATAATATTTCCCCCCATGGCTCAATTTATTCTAAGAATATAATATATAAGAACTGACAAGTTGACAAACTTGCCACTGTGAGCTTACGTTGGCAGCACTGTACAAACAACTCGGTAAGGTTTCATACCTTGACATAGCAATGTTTCGCAGCTGTGTTGGTGTCAACGCATGGCAGTGTTTTACTGAGTGGCATTCATTATTGTTACTGAATGTTTTTGTGTGTCATCTTGAGAATGTTGACGTTTGAATCAAAGCAATGCACAAACATTAAATTTCTTGTAAAACTTGGCAAGAGTGGAAGTGAAATCAGGGACATGTTAGTCCAAGTTTATGGGGCTAATGCCATGAAGAAAATGGCAGTGTACAAACGGATTAAATGTTTTTCCAAGGGGAGAGAAAGCATCACTGATGAAAAGAGGTCAGGACGGCCAGTAATGAGCTGAACTGACTAAAACACCGCAAAAATTCATCAATTCATTGAATTGTGCATCAAAATCATCAGCTGACTATGAGAAGTATAGCAGACCAAATAAACATTAATAGAGGAACAGGAAAACCTTAACTGAGATCTTGACATGAGAAAGGTGTGTGCAAAAAAATGGCCTCGCAACAATGCACCAGCTCACATAGCACTGTCTGTGAAGGAGCTTGTAGCCAGCAAACATATAACTGTATTGGAACACCCACCTTACTCACCTAATCTAGCTCCCAGTGACTTTTTTCTTTACTCAGAGATAAAGGAAATATTGAAAGAAAGAAATTTTGATGTTATTCAAGACATCAAAGGGAATACAATGACAGCTCTAATGGCCATTCCAGAAAAAGAGCTCCAAAATTGCTGTAACAGGTGGACTAGGCACTGGTATCAGTGCATAACTTCCCCCAGGGCAGTACATTGAAGGTGACCATAGTGATGTTCAGCAATGAGGTATGTAGTACTTTTTCTAGGATGAGTTTGTGAACATAATTGTCAGTTTCATTATAATATAGAACATAAAAGGAGGTGCTAATCAACAGTTTACGTTATCAGTAAGTCTTCTGGTCAACAGTAGGCTATTAAGTTTTGGAGGAGTCAAAAACTATATGCTGATTTTTTACTGAACATAGACTTGGTATACCTAATGCTCACATTGTTCAAGGGTCAAGTGTATCATCAAATATTAATGGTACAGTGCAACACTAATACTATCTTGGGTTTAAAAAAATAGTTCAAACATCCAAATAATATTAAAACATTGAATGAAAGTAGCAACACTGGGGGATGGAGTGGGGGCTTCTGCATTTAAAGGTAATTGTGATATACCCAGGTCTTTGTTTTATCAGACTGTATATATCATATATGTTATATAAGATTATTTTACAGATCTTTGTATTAATAAGACCCAATTTTTTTAAAGGAAAAACACAACTCCCAATAGTTAGCTCTGATTAGTAATAGTATTCTTTGGAAAATATAATCGAAAGGAATTTTTTTTTCAACTTATTATCAAATTTATTAACTGTAATATACTAATAAGAAAGTGTGATTTTTTTTCAAAGATCCTGATGTGTTTCATGCTGCTCAAGTCACATATAGGAAAGAAAAAATCAATTTTATCTTTTCCTCTGAAAGTTGTAGTTAGAATAGAAGTAAAGTCAAAATGATGTCGACTCTAGAGTACAGAATTAACTACTTTCTTTATTTGCTATGGGATTTCCCCAGCTAATATCTGTCCTTTTTTCTCTATATATTAAGATAATTACAGTCATTAGTACTACACGGTGGTAGAGACACTATCACTATCATAGTTTCATATGAGCATTTTCATGGTATCTAAAGTGAGAAAATGCCAAAGTTTGTCTTCAGACAGATTTAATGCAATGATATGTTAAGTCAACACATGGTGTAAGAAAGGAGCAGAGACAATGGCAACAATACTTGGAAGCTTAAATATAAATGAACGTTAATCACGAAAAACACTGATTAAAGTGTAATGATGTAAAAGTTAATCTAGCTACTATGCAATTAACTCAAAATTGCAATGATATTGTATGTGGAATCACATCCTAAGAAACATATTACATTTAAAAAGATGAAACTGCTTTAACAGGATGCTTATGGTATTCTACTGACAGATAGCTATACCAATTTGATAATTAACTTTTTAAGGCTAGTTCACATTTTGTGTTCCTAATTAATGCCTACTTAATTTTTGATACATTCTATATTAGGTTAAGTGCCAATTAAATGCTGTGCAAGCTCAAAGAGAAGAAAAAAATCACTAAACTTAAAAAACCATGTGATTTTATTATTAGACTGCACAATAGAAATCTACTAAGATATACTTTCTCACTAATAACCTATTTATCCTTAAATAAAATTATTAAAAAATAAAATTTGATTGTCTATGATGACCTCATAAATTAAAGTTATCCTTGTGATGGCAGTTTCTAATTATACAGTCACTTGTAAAAGTTTCTTTAGGCTATTTGCACAAAATCCCCTAATAATCTCTGTAAGCTTTCATCAGATATACCTAATTAAGTCTTCATCTGCAAAGGAAAATATGAGAGCCCAGGCCTGAAATATATATATATTTTTCCTTGAGTTGGAGTCTCACTCTGTCACCCAGGCTGGAGTGCTGTGGCACACTCACGGCCACTGCAGCCTCCACTTGCTGGGTTTAGGCAATCCTTCCACCTCAGCCTTCCAAGTGGCTGAAACCACAGGCGAGTGCTACCACATCCAGCTAATTTTTTGATGTATTGTAGAGACGAGGTCTTGTCAAGTTGCCCAGGATGGTCTTGGACACCTAGGCTTAGGTAATCCTCTCACCTTGGCTGCCCAAAATGCTGGGCTTGCAGGCTTGAGCCACCGCATCTGGCAAGGCCTGAAATCTTATCCAAGAACACCAAGGAAGACAGGATGCCAGAATGTGTACCAGACCAAGAAGTCAGAAGACTTTGACCGAAACACTGAGCAAGTTTCTGTTTTATCCTAAGCCTCAGTTTCTCTTTTACTATAATGGGAATGGCAATGGGTACCCCCAAAAATGGTTGGTAAAATTAAATAAACATGTCAGATATATATAGCAGATAACAACTACAACAAACAATATGAATAGCTAACATTTGTCCCAAAAGTAATCTAAGTTCATTTAAATGTAATTCTCACAACATTGCTGTAATTGGTATTTTTCTTCCCATTTTAAAGATGAGAAATCTGAGGCACAGAAAACTCACATAACTTTTCAAATGCCATACAGAGTAAAGAACTTGTAGAGCTGAGTAAAAAACCCAGGTAGTCTGGTTTCAGAGCCCATGCTTTTAAACTACTATGCCATGCGATTACGTTAACTGAATTTTCAGTTAGCTTTTTCCAGTACTGTTCTCTGAGTGTTCCTTTGCTTCTTAAAATGGTATACTCTTAAGCCTGCTGGATACCTTAATGCTAAATGCCCTATGCTTTTATTAAACTCCTTGGTAATATGGAAACATTTTCTGAATGTACAGTTAGATGTACCTTAAATGAAAATATCGGGAATTAACATACTATAAGGAAATTTTAATTTTATGTATATTATAAAATATATATTGTATTTTTACATAAACTTTTAATGTATTATATATAATAAAGTATGCAAATTATTAGTGTAGAGAAACTTGCTCAAGTGTTTCCCTTTATGTCTTCTGATTTCAAAGTAAACACATTCATGATCCGGCACCCACATCAAAAATAGATCGATATTCTCACCCCAGAGACCCACAATCTGTTCCCACCCCCACTTCCCCTCCAAAGTTAATCACTCTTCTGATTTCCAACACCATATATTAATTTTTACTTTGTTTTGAAACATAAAAATGGAAACACACCCTGTGTACTAGTTTGTCTCTTTTTTCTGATTTTATTTACTTAATATTAAATGTATGCCACTTACTCATTTAGTTGTACTTGGTTGCATCTCATTTTTTTTTCATTGCTCTATAGCATGGGTTCCCAATACCTGGGTCATGAACCAGTACCTGTTAGGAACTGGACCACATAACAGGAAGTGAGCAGTGGGTGAATGAGTGAAGCGTCCTCTGTATTTACAGCTACTCCCTGTTGCTCGCATTATCGCCTTAGCTCCATCTGCTGTCAGATCAGTTGTGGCATTAGATTCTCATAGAAGCGCGAATCCTATTGTGAACTGCTCATGCAAGGGATCTAGAGTGCATGCTCCTTATAAGAACCTAAAGCCTGATGATCTGAGGTACAATTGAGGTGGTGATGCTAGGCCCTGGGAAGCAACTGCTGCTACAGATTAACATTAACAGTGAGTTTTGACTGCACAGACACCATAATAAATAATAATAAATCAATTGCTTGCAGCCTCATCTCAAAACCCTATCAGTGAGTGGCAAGTGAGCTGTTGTACTTCGTACAGCTGCATCTGGTGGCAGGCTTTAAGTCACAATTTGCACTTATTTTATTCTGTGCATGGCCTACTCATTATTTTATTTGCCACTTTCTTCTGTGCCTCTTTGTTTTTATGGTGCATTATATAATTGTTTAATTACATATTACAATGTAATAATAATAGAAATAAAGTGCACAATACGTGTCATGCACTTGAATCATCCCAGAACCATGCCCCCCAGCCCTGGTCTATGGAAAAAAATGGTCCCTGATGTCAAAAAGGTTGGAGACTGCTATTCTATAGCATTGCATTATATAAAGATACCACAATTTATTAATGCATTCTATTGTTGATGAAATTTAGAATGTTATTCGTTTGAAGATATGATTTAATAGCAATGTTTTGAACATTATTGTACATGTTTTTTCATGAATATGTACTCATTTTTGTTAGATGTATTCTAACCAAGTAGAATTGCTATGTTCCCAAGGTATTCATAGAATGACTAACCATCCCAGCCCTAGTATTCTTAGTCCTGAGTCCTGGGAAATGCTTAAGTCCTAGCAAACTAGAACAACTGATCTTCTTTTGTATTTTCATGCTTATCTTCAGTAGATATTGCCAAAGACTATTCCAAAAAATTTGTACTGGTTTACATTCCTACAAGCTCACCAGCACATACTCAACAGTACTTGCAGTTATCTGTCTTTCATCATTTTAGCCATTCTGCTTGAATTTGTAAGCGGTATCTCACTGTGATTTTAATTAATAATGAGTTTGAACACTTTTCGCATCTTCATAGGCAATTTGGCTTTTTTTAAATGAAGTTTCTGTTCGAAACTTCCCATTTTTTGGATTGTCTGCCTTCTTATTAACTAGTAATTGGTTGTATATGTTGCAAATAGTATCTCCCACTCAGTCTCTTACTTTTTCATTGGTTTAATGATGTGCCTTAATAAACAGCAATTACTACTTTTAATAGAGTCTATCATCTTTTCCTTCATGGGTAGTACTTTTGTCACCTGGTTTAGAAATCTTTTTCTATTCTGCAGCATACAGTTATTGTTGTTTACTACTTTCTAAAAGTGTTATTTTACTTTTCACATTTAGATCTTCAATCTACTTCAAATTAATTTTTATGTGAGGTGAGACCAAAATTCATCTATTAAAATATGGATATTCAATTTGCCCAGGACCCTGAAATCCCAAAAGCTTTGTAGTGTTAATATTGTAATAAATTAAGAGCCAATTTATATCTTTAATTTTTTCTGAGCTAATCATTCTGTTTTATTTTCTATTTAATTTAAAATGCACCAATAGCTACGCTATTTTCTTAGTATAATATTACTGTAAATTTTGATATTTTGTTGAAAAAGTTTTTCCACAAGGTCTTTTTTCTTCAGAAATGTCTCACTCTGGATACTTTGAATTTTGATATACATTTTAAAATTATTTACCAAGTTTTATACATACACACACATATACAAACAAAACTGAGAAAAACTAAGATATTTATCACAATGAAATAAAATCTTTAAATCAATTTATGAATAAGTGGTATTGTTATAATATTAAGTTAGTTCATGGGATGGATATTATTTCCGTTTATTTACATATTTGTTAATTCCTTTCAAGATTGTCTTCTATTTGCATATAGGATCTTTTTTGCATCTTTCCTTAGAGTTATTTCTATGTATTTGATAGTTGTGGCACTTTTGTAAAGGTTCCATTTTTTGAACTAAATTTTCTATTTGCTTATGGCCAGTATATGGAAAATCAATTAAATTTTGTTCAATGAAATTATATCCAGCAATATAAGCTTTAATCAATAGTTAGATTTTTTGTACATTTTTCTGTAGAGTGTTTTGCAAATTTCTATTAATACCATCATATAGCTATAAGTAAGTATAGTTTTATAAAACTAAATGGAAAAACTTGGATAATATAGGTGAAAAAATAGGTGATATTGGGCATTTTTTTTTTCATTTCCAATCTCAAAGGTAAAAATTTAAACATTTTACTGTTAATATAAAGTTTACCTAAGGACCTTTGTGGATAAACTTTATCAGATAGAGTATGCTTGTTCAAATTTAATAGAAACATCATGGTGTTTTCCAAAATGGTTATGCCAATTCACCCTCATTCAGTGCATGAGTGTTGCCATTCCAGCATATCCCTGACAAAATTTGGCACTGATAGTCTTTTTTTCTAGTTTTCTGGAGGTATAACTAAATACCTGAGACTGACTAATTTATTAAAAAAACAAAAGTTTTTTCTTGCAGATCTGGAATTTGAGAATTTCAAGATCAAGGGGCTGTATCTGTCAAAGGTCCACTCGCTGATGAAGTTCTGAACAGTCCCAAGAGGACACAGGGCATCACATGGTAAGAGGGCAAAGGCTGTAGTTCTGGCTACTCGGAAGGCTGAAGGGGAAGGATCGCCAGAGCCCAGCAGTCGAGGCTGCGGTGGCCGGGAGCGGCCACTGCACTCCAGTCTGGGCGACAGAGTGAGACTCCAACTCAAAAAATAAAAATAAAAATAAAAATTGCAAAAGCAAGCCAAACTGGATTTTACAACTGACTCACTCTCATGATAATCAATCTATTTCACAGATAATCCGTTAATTTATCAACCCCTCAATCCATTAGTCTAGGAATGGTTTAATTCATTTATGAGAGGAAAGCCCTCAGGATTCAATCACCTCTTAAAAGACCCATCTCTTAATATTATTACACTGGGGCTTAAATTTCAACATAAATTTTGAAGGGGACAACATTCAAGCTACAGCACATAGGTAATTTTTCTTTTCTTTTTTTTAGTTAAAGTCTCACTCTGTCACCTGGTCTGGTGTGCGGTGGCATGCTCACGGCCACCGCAGCCTTGATCTGCCGGGGTCAGGAGATCCTTCTGCCTCAGCATTCCAAGTAGCTGGAACTGCAGGTGTGTGCCATCATATCTGGCTAATTTTGTGATTTATCGTAGAGACAAGGTCTCACCAAGTTGCCCAGACTGATCTCAAACCCCTGGTCTCAGGAAATCGTCTCTCCTTGACCTCCCAAAGTGCTGGAATTACAGGTTTGAGCCACCGTGCCCGGCTGGTAATTTTTCTTAACAAAGCATTTTTTTCCTGAATATTTTAAGATGCTAATAATACTTTTCTCCTTTACCTCATCATCTGATGAATTCTCCTGATTAATTTTCAAATGTTAAATCATCTTTGTATTTTTAAAATGAGCCCAAATTTATCATGATTATTATCTTTGTTAGCATAGCACTGAATTATTTTTGTTAATGTTCTATATGTGATTATTCTATTTATGTTACTTAGTAAGATTTCCCTGTAAACTTTCTTTCTTATAGTATAATTGATGGGTTTTGATTTTAAGATTATGCTGGACTCTTAAGGCAAATAGGAAGAAGGTTTTTTTTGGCTATTTTTTTGTAATAGTTGTGCAGATTCAGTGTTAATTTTCTGTAAATATTTGTTTGAATTCATTTGGAAAAAGTATGTGTTTACAGATAAAATTTTCAAAATAGTCATTCAGATTTTCTGTTTCTTTTTGTGTCAGCTCAGAAGCTTTTTCAGGGCTCTTCTACTTCATTTAAATTTTCAAATTTATTAACATAAAATGTGTTACTATATTTTATTGTGATGTTTAGAAAAATGGTAGGATCTCTAGTGATTTCACGCTGTTTTGACATTTGTGCATTCTTTCTCTCACATATGTGTGTGTACCCACACATGAATACAAACACACATGTGAAGACATACTCCTGTCACATTAGGACTTTATCAATTTTAATATATATATATTTTTTGAAAAGGGAACTTATTGCTTGGTTGTTTTTCTCCATTATATTTTTTTAAAGTGCATTTTATTACACTCTCCTTTTAAAAAATATATTTCCTTCTACTTTGGGGGGTTTAATTTGCCCTTTTCCCCTAATTCATGTGATGGATGCTTATTAAATTAGTTTTGTTGTTGTTGTTATCTGTTTCTCCTCATTTTCAATTACATCATCAATAGGTTATATGTTTTCTATAAGTACTGTTTTAGCCACATCTTATTTTGAATTATTACTAAGGTCAAAATAATTTTTGATTTTCATTATTATTTTTTCTTTGACATATGTCTTATTTTAAAATGTATTGTTAAATTTCCAAACATATGTGATTTTAAAAGTTTTCTTTTTGTGGTATTGATTTTTAACTAAATTCCGCTGTTATCAGAGAGCATAACTGTTTGATTGAATCCTTTAATATTGGTAAACCTGCTTTATGGTTCAGTGAATCAATATTTGTAAATGCTCCATGTGTATTTTTGAATTATAAATGCAGTATTCTGTACAGATCAATTTTGCTTTATATACGAGGGGGGACCCCTCAAAAATGGAATTATCTTTTGGCAGACAGGTCCCTTGTAGTACACTGGGAATTCGTTCCTCCAGATCAAACGGTCAACCACACTTTTATCTGGAAGTTTTGAAAAGGTTGCATCATGATTTGCTGAAGAGTTGACTGGGCTTGTGGCAAACATGTGACTGGTTCTTCCAGCACGACACACCTGCCCACACAGCACTGAGTGCTCAGCAGTTTTTGACCAAAACTGGCATGACTCTTGTGCCCCACCCTCCCCATTCACCGGATCTTGCCCTGAGCAAATTTTTGTTCGTTTTCCTGGATGAAAAAAACTCTCAGAGGGAAATGTTTGGCTGATGGGAAAACGGTGAAACAGAAAACGGCAGAAGCACTAAAAAGCATCAAAACTGATGAGTTAAAAATCTGTTTTGAGCAGTTTGCTAGGTGTATTGTATCAAATGGAGAGTACTTTGAAAGTGACTGAAGTTTAAACATATAAGAATATACAATTTTTAATAAGTAAATTCTGGGTTTTGGGGGGACCCCTTTGTATTTCCAAGCTATGGTACATAATACATAAAATTAGAATTATTATATATATGTATAAATTTAAACCTTGTATTCTCTTTCTCTGAAACAATGCTACTTGCTTTATAGCCCATTGTATTTGACATTAATATGCATATACTGGCTTCCTTAATATTAGCTTTAAGTCAAATTCTTTAAAGTTGGTTTTTCCTTCATTTTCATTTCTGGATTTTTTTATGCTTTAGATGTATTTCTTGTAAGCACCATAGAATTAGGTTTTGTTTCTTTTTTATCAAGTCTGATTTTCATTTAGTTTTTAGCACACCATCACTTGTTTTTTATATCACAACATTAAACTGTCTTGTCCAGTGACCATCAAACCTAATACAAATTTTTCAATTCATATATTCCTTGCCTCTCTGTTTTATCTAATATTGCTGACTACTTGTTGTATTTTGATGTTACTTCCTTCTTTGCTAGCTTGAAATAGACCACGCTCTTCTGGATCCTACCTATACTTTGAACAGTTCTTTTTACAGACATTCTTTGACTCTCCTTGTGTCTTTGTCTTTGTCTTTGCCTTAAAAGCTAGGGCTTTCTAAGTGTTATATTTTTAGCCCATTGATCTTTTCATTCATTTTGCTCTATTGCAGGGTTTGCATTTGTGCTTATTGATTTCTCTTCTTTCTGATGCTGGTAATTTCGAAACATGTATCTTTATTTTTGATTTGTCCCTCGAGTTTTAGACTTACAAATCTCACCAACAGATTGGTCTGCTGTAAAAATCTACTTGGACATTTCACAGACTATTTATACTTGAAATGCTCATAATTATAATTGTTGTCTTACTCTAAGACCTAATCTTTCATTTGGACTTCTCATTTGATTTTAATGAAACCATAAATATATTAAGTAAAACAGTATATACTAACCTTAGGTTATTTCATTAGATCATTGGTCACTGAGCGATGGAGCCTTTTGTATGAATAAATTCTTACATGGAAATCCAATGTGTAAATCAGAGGAAAGCAGAGCTGCACTTTTACAATGTGTTGAAGTGTGTGTTATTTGGGTAGGGGCTGCAGCTGTGGAGCATGGATTCCCATTTCTTTTGACTTTCCTTTTTGCTCTTGATCATAGTGACAATGTAAAAATTCAGTTACAAAATCATTTACATAAAAATCATTTACCCCAACACTATCCTCCCTGATTGGGAATACCATTCAACATGTTATGGTTCAATTATAGCAGTTTCCTGTCTCACACACACACACACACACACACACACACACACACACACACACACACACACACACGAACCTCTTTCTTACTTCAATATTCGTCTTCTCATGGTTTTTTGTTAGCGTTAAGTGTTTTTCCCTTTTTCTGGACTAGTAATTCCTTTTCATTTTTAAAAAGTCAACTAAAGTATAACCTCCAGTAGAAATTCTGAATCCTATGTTATGGTCTAAGTATTTTTCAGTATGCGTCTACAAGAGCTTGTGGAAATATCTAAGTCATTTTTCAAATCACATCAAAATTAGTCACCAAATTCCTCGAATATGAGGTGCATATTATTTTTTTATTATCTTTCTAGTGCTCAGCAGAATTCAAGGTATATGGTAGATGTCAATAAATATTTGTTGAAATGTTGAACTAAACTGCCTTGTATATTATTTGAAGAGTCAATATGAGAAAATCGAAACATTTGTAAAAACACCTTATAAATTACAAGAAATTTTCAGATCAATTTTTCTAATTGAATTTCATAACATTGGAACACAACATTTATTGATCCAAGTTTACAGATTTTTTTAAAGGGGGAAGAGCCTGAAAATACCTAAGTCCATCACCACATACCTAGTTAAAAGCAAACCCAGATAGAGTTCAAATCTACGTAGTTGAAATATGAAACTCAGTATTTCTTAAAATCTATCACATTTTTATTCACTGCAGGATTATCACGATTTTCTCTGTTCTCAAGTTGTATTAATTTTGCCTTCACAACAATTGGAGTTTTTATGTTGTGTCACTCTGTTGATAATATCTGAGCAAGTAAACTAATTCTATTTCACTATATTGTCATTGCATCAATATAAAATTTTATCTGTGTCCAGTCTTTAAGTTGTCAAAATTCTTAATTTCCTCTCCTCAGATATTCTCATGTGTACAATAAAAGGGCCAAAGGCAACTTGACTTTGTTTTCCTTGCTATAAGTACCATGTGGGAACTTTCTAGACATAACCCTCTTTTTTGGTCCATGTAGTTTTGAGCCTGCTTGGAGTCCTTGCTTTTTTGGAATTTTCCCTTCTCTTTGCTGATCAATCTCTTTGTGCTACACCTTGTTTTGGACTTCCTACATATCTGTCTCTTGATTTGTGCTTCTTTTCATCCAAGTTGCAATTTCCTCTAAAGATCTATTTGTCTGATCTACTTGTAGATATTGCTTCTACATAAATAGAAATATGTTACCTTGCTTTATTTATTTATGTATTTATGTATCTATGTATTATGCATTTATTTGCTTTTCTTAGAGCAAATACATTTATCTTAAATGGTCAAATAATTTATGTGACTAAAAGAAAAATACTTGACATAGTTTTAAATTTGAGCACAGAGTTTTAGATGATCACAATTATTGCTGTGGGAAGTTTTGCTCTAGGACTTTCAAATAAAAGTTTATTGGAGCCCACGTTTGTCATCAACTTTCATGAGAATGACAAATGTTCTATTGTTTTAAAATGTTTGGCTTGTTTTGAAGCCAAAATCCTAGTGCCCTACAGGTATTTTTATTTATGTGACTTTTCTAGAGCTATTGGTTTATGTGTATTTTCAGATGAAATAGAAATTTTAAGAATATTGACTTATAGTATGGTAAATATCAGTTTAAATAAGTTTGAATAGATTTGAATCCCCTAATTATGATCTTAGATATCCTCTTGCTACTACATCAAAAGCCTTTATTTAGAAGTCAAGCTTTATTAATAACTATTCAGTGCTCAGAAAACATTCTAAGGCATTCCTTTAAGATAAGCAAGAACTTATCTTAATGATCACAGTACTTTCATTTATCTAGAATATTCTCTGCCACATAATCAGTATTCATAAAAGCCAGTAAAAGAATAAATCCTGGCTTCCTAATAAGCAAAAATATTAGTATTGGAAATATCTTAAGAAGTCTACTTACTAGAAGATTTTCCATAAAGTTTTATTTATATTTTTATTATATCAGTTGAACTAAGTTGATTGACAAGGTGGAAGGAGAAATAGATAATTTAGATAGCTTCATATTGTTCATTTACCATCAAATAATTGGACTAATATTATTTATATATGTATACATACAAACAAATATAACTAAATATTTCTTGTGATAAAGAGTCAGATAATACCATATTAAATACAAACATTATAACATTTTTGGGAAATTTAACTTAGAATTTTGACTTGGTTGACTTGATATATGTGGTAATCAACTAAAAATAAAGGACAAATATGCCCTTCTGAGTAATAATGGATTTTTTCTCATAACTTTTGTATACCAGAGGGTCTAGTTGTAGATAGCAAAGTCATAGCCATTGCTACCTTATAAACCTGTTTTAATCCTATCTACATCTCTTTCTAGTTGAGTGAGCTTAGCTACTTTGCATAACCTCTTTGTAGAGTTATTCAAAATAAATAAATAAGTAAATGAATGAATAAATAAAAGTAGCTCAAATGAGTTTGAGCTCATATAACCAAAAAATGTGAATATGCCAGCTTATCCCATGGAAAAAAATGTTCTATAAATGCCGCACATTGCATTTGATACATATTTTTAGTAAAAACTACAATTGGGAATGCTCTCAGTGAACTTCCCTCCAGTGTTCCCAAATGCTTTGTCACTAGGCATATGTGTAAGTTCCATATGTGAACATGACATCAAGAATTGGTGTATGTATATCGCACAAGGATACAAATATATAAAAATTTTTATATGGTCTTCATTTCATGTAAAACTAATTTTCTACTTCTAACCTCTGGTCAATTATTTTACATGTTGTTAATGGAAGCTATAATTACTACATCTGCACATTATGATAATATAATTAGAAATAATAAAGTTACTATAAGATTATTATTCAAGCAGAATTATTTTAAACTGACTAAAAAGGAAATACATACAAGCAAAAAAAATCAGAACAAGGACTATAAAGTGTCAAAGGATATCTTGTATGTTTTATCAGTATTCACATGGAGCTTTCACTATAACATTTTAGCTTTTAGTTTAAAATTCTGATTTGTTTTTTATACAAATAGTCAAAAAATCTATATACAATTTTCCATTGCTTTGCAGATAATTCTATACAGTGACTCAGTCGACTAAGTTCAAGTGGATTAGATTTGGGTTAGGAATGCCAGAATAAAAGTCACTGTTGTTAGCATCTTCAACATAATCCCTAAAAAGCCCTGTAAAACTGGGCTTTGAAATCTCAGTCCTCATCTCAGAAAAACTATGGAAGATGGCGGAAGAAAATATTAGTGAGGTGGTTTCATGAGTCTATGTGGGGGAGGAAACTCTTTCCATTTAATAAACAGATCTTTAATTTCCAGAGCCCATTTCCCCAGCAGTCAATTCACTTAGAAAAATAAAATGTCATTTAATTGGCAGAAAAAAATTGCTTAAATGCTGTGTGACAAACTCAAAGAAACACATTCTGTAGATGGAAAAGGAAAGAAAAATGGATATAAGTTAAATGTTAATTATAAAGATGATTAAAATGCAGTAATATATAAAATTCATCTAGCTCTTTAGTAATTGACACAAAATTATATTACTTTGGGATATATAATCAAAATCAAACTAATATTATGAACTTAAAAAATAAATTGCTTAAAATTGATGCTTAGGCTCTATTGTGTTGACAGCTATCTACTAAATCTGTAGAGAATGCTAATTTGATAGGAATGACTTGCATTTAAAAGTCAGTTCAGATTTTGGGTTAATTGGCATCCACTTAACTTGTGAAGTCTACCTTGTTAAGTATAAATTTTTAAAAAAAATTAATGCCAATAGACGTGAGAAAACCATTTGACACAAGGCAGCAATTAACTACTGTAAATAAAACTGAAATGCAAAAGAATTCAGAAACTGGTAAAGACGCAAACTCCTTTACTTGCCCTTGAATTTACAAATCAGCCATATGTCAAAATGAAATGTAGGAAAATAACCTGCCAAGTAATATACAAGCAAAATAAAAAAAATCCAGAGAAAATGGAAGTACAACAGAAAAGAATAAAATAAATGATGAAGAAGGAGAGATACCTTTAAAAAGTCATGTGCCTGTTTTTAGTTTACATCAAATACTTGAATTTATTGTTGTTTAAGGTCTCTGACAATTCTTTCATCTTTTGTGCAACATGCTTTTGTTAATATTAAGTTATATTACATGGGTATAGTTTAGTCTACAGCAAATTAATGAAAAACTTTAGTAGTAATGTTTTATAATTATTTGTTTCTTCTCTCTCTCTTTACTTTCTGGATTTCATATTTCAACACAGCATATACTAATTCAGGGTTTCTTGAATTTGAAGCACTATATTGGTTACTGGAGAGATCTCTCTTCTAAATCAAATATCTACATAAGAATGAGAGGGTTGAACAATTATTGGAGATCTTATCCTGTTGACAATTTCTCAAGAACAAATAAGAAAAAAGTGAAAATAAGTTTAAATCAGGAGAGATAATTTGATTCCAAGTATGTCTAAGATCTTGACAAAGGGTGTCTGAGGAAGCATGGGACAGTAAAATACATAGTTCAGATATAATCTAGGGGCCCAAAAGTTTTTATTCCTTTTTGTGTTTCCTTAGGGCCATGAGGTTGAAAGAAGTTAAAGAATCTGTGAAAAGGAAAAATTTGAAATATATAAGACACAGACTTGACCCATCAGGAACTTTCAATATAATGATAAACATGCCATCATTGTGATCACCTTGTCTTATTTGATGTAAAGACTGTAAACTCAAGCCTCAATCTGCTTGGTTATAGATTCTAGCTCGGTGACTTGCTCTGGTTGACTTTTTGTACATTACTTAAACTGTCTGTCCTCAGTTTCCTCATATTTAAAATGAGGATATCCATAGTGCCTATCTTATAGAACTTTTATAAGAATGAAATATGATAATTTGTCTATAGATCTTAGAATAGTGCCTGGGATGGAATCAGAAATTATAAAATCAATGAGTGTACTTACCTCCCAAGTAGACTCTAGGGAAAAGAAAAATCTGTGTTAATTGTCATCTGCATCAAAAACAGAGCCATTTTCTACTTTTGTAAGTGTTACAATTTCTGAATTCAGTCAAGAAATATTCTTTGTGTTCTTATTATCCTTCAGGAATGGTACTTACAGTTGGAATGCAATGATAAGCCAGATAGGCATGGCCTCTTCTCTCACTGATGTTATATCCACTAAAAGAATTATAGATAAATCAATTCGTAATTTTAAAACAATGAGTACATGTTATCACAAGAGAGGTCCACAGCTGTGGGAGTAGTTGAGGAGATACCCAATTTAGACCTCATTATCAGGGAAATCATAGTGCAGAGAACTACTTTAGACTTAAAACTTGGGAGCAAGAGGCAGTAAGGGGGAGTAAAAATCTATTGCAAACAGAGGGGACAGCATAGCCAAAAGTATAGGTATAAGAATAGATATGCCAGAACAACATGCGTGAGAAAAAAAGAAGAATGATAAATCGGAGAAAAACAAGAGAGGAAGAGGGAGAGTGGGAGATGATGCTGCAGAGGGAGGGAGGCCTCAATCCTCCAAGATTTCATCAGTCATGCTGAGCATTTTGGACATTATCTTCCCAGAAATTTAGAATATAATAAAGGGTTTAAGCATGAAAGCTACATGATGAGACGAGTACTTTCCCAAGCTTATCTTGCTGCAATGAATAGAATGGAATGGAGTAAGCAAGAGTAGATGCAAAGGAAACCATGACAAGTTGATACAGAAATAAGGAGAGACACAATGTGTCCTGACTATAGAACTGACAGAGGAACTAAGCAAAGTTTGGTTCTGAAAGTTATTTAGAATGTCACATTATTATGCTTCTTGGATTCATTAGATATACACAGTAACATAACAGAGAAGACAATTAATTGGATAATAGCATTTTTGAGATTTTATTTTGTATCCAGTTGCTCTATATGTATCCTTGCATTTGATCATCACAAAAGCTCTATGAATAAGATTATATTATGATTCTCATTTTACACATGAGAAAATGGAGGTGCATGTTCCATTTAGGTAACTTTCTCAGAGTCACATAACTTGCAATGGTGGATCCAGAATCCAAATTTAAATGGCATAACTCCAGAGCATATTATAATAACTACTTTAGTTAGAAGGAGGCAACTTGAGGATGCGAGGATGATCTGGCTGCGACGTCTCTCACTCCATTGATCACCTGGGTTTATTCGGCTGATCTAGCTGGCTAGGTGGGTGTCACCTTCCTCCCTCACCACTCCATGTGCATCCTTCCCGAAGCTGCATGCTACGTCAAAGAGGACAACCATCCCTGCTAGAGGAGGACTGTTCTTCAGTCAAGGGTATATGAGTAGCTGCACTCCCCTGCTAGAACCATCAAACAAGCTCTCAAGAAAGAGGCAACTTGAGAGGAGAATCATTTGCAGTCAAAGATAATGGATCAGATTTAAGACCTGACAAACATAAGAAACTTGTTGGTCATGTAAGTAAGAAGGGAGACAGTATAGCACAGTGATGAAGACCTTGGTTGTGAAGTCAGGACTAGATTGAAATCTGGCTCTGTCATTTATTAGCTCTGACCTTGGGCAAGTTACTTAATCTCTTTGGGGGTCTCAGTATCTCATGTGTAAAATGGAAATAATGATAAAGATTTGGGGAGGATTTAATGATAATGTTTCTATAAAACTCTTAAAACAGATTGATTGACTTATACTCCATTTTCAGTGAGTGTTAACATGGTAATTATTATTATTATTACTATTATTTTGAAAAGGTTATTACAATATGAGTTTCGAGTTCAGGAGAAAGACCTTCTAGGAGTATTGTCTTAGTCCATTCAGCCTACTATAACAAAATACCATAGACTGCATAGCTTATAAACAACAGAAATTTATTCCTCATAATTATGAACGCTGAAAAGTCCAAGATTAAGGTCGGGCAGATTTAATATTGAATGAGAGCCCACTTCCTGGTTCATAGATGGTAGTCTCTTTTGCTGTCTTCTCACATGATATAAAGGGCAAGGAACCTCTCTGGGATCTGTTTTAAGGTTACTAATTCCATTCATGAGGCCTCTGCTCTCATTACCTAAATACCCCCCAAAGAACCAAACTTCCAGTGCCATAACTTTGGGAAGTTAAGATCTCATCATTTGAATTTTGAGAGAATGTAAACATTGAGTCCACTGCAGATATCATCAAGGTATAGATGATATTGGAGCCCCTAATTGCACAAAAAGCCATTGATATGATCACAAGAAAAAATAAGAACAGCACTCTGAAAATACAATTTCAATTTGAAAGTGTTCACAAAAATGCTTGCATTAAAATAATACCAAAATGTAAATTTAAAATGAAGAAAAATAAAATACTCAGACTGAATATCTATAAAATCTTTCAGATTTAAGTGGAAAAAATTGAACCTACAAAGAAATGGGCATAAAGCTAATAAAAAAAATTCATTATCATTGGGCAGGAGGCATAGGATATGAGCATTGGGGTAACAGTGTCACCTTAATGCATGGAAGGAAAATTATTTTCAAGTTAAAATTCTATACCCAGCCAAAATGTTAGTCAAATGTGATAGTAAAGGCATTCTTAGATGTGTAATGACTCCTCATATATCTTTTTATAAAGTGAATATTAAGGAACTTCTCTAAAAAGATCAGGAAAGGAAACAAGAAATAGAAATTTATGGGGAAATAAATGGAAAATAAAAAAGTATTTCAATTAATTAAAAAGTGTCTGTGGAAAGTGGGAGAGAAAGGTGGGAAATGCTAAAAAAAACCTGAAATACAGAAAGCAATAGTATCCCTTAGTTTAGAAGAAAAAACATACAATTACATTAATAAAAACAGAAAAATATTCAATAGAATTTAATATCCATTTTTACTTCCAAAAACTTATGAAACTAGGAAAAAAATCGAATGTAAAATATGATATAGAACATCTATTAACAACTGTCATACACGTAATTCTTAATAAACAAGATTGGGAGCTTCCAGGCAAGATGACAACAAAACAGGTCAAACTGTGAGAGTCTTTGCAAAAGCAAGTGTCCATAAAGACTTTCTGTATGAGTGGGTGTGTGCCAGTGGGTGAGTGAAAGTGTCTGAGGGGAGACTCGGGTTCATGCACCTGGGACTTTCCTCCAGAGCTGACTATAACCCACAACCACCCTGAGATTGGAGACCCAGGCACACAGGATCATCTGTCATTCTCAGGGCTCTCTCTCGAGGAGGCAGAAGAGAACAGCAGCCCTTCACCATCTGGCACCTGGCCCATGCCATCACTTTCATTAGCAAACCGAGCACAAGAAGGAGGAGCCGTGGAGAAGACAGGTCATGGAAATTTGGAATAAAGCTCCAACATCAGTGATGAGACACTGGTGGGTGCCATCTTCTCAGTCCCAGGATGAGGCAGAGACCTTCATTGCCCTATCCAGCTCTGCCCAGCTTCCATCTTGGGACCCAGAGGCTATCTTCTTAGACTTGGAGAGACAGACTCCCCTCTCCCTCACCGGAACAGGAACAGACACATCAGAACTGAGTGGAAGACTTGACAGCAGCAGCAGTGAGTAGGGTGAGTAGATCTGATCCATTTTCCTCCCACAGTAGTCCATGAGGCAACTGACCCATGCTGAGAGCAACCCTATCAGCCTGCACTGAGAGCAGAGGGGAGGAGCTGGAGACCAGAGGTAGAGGCCTGAAAGGAACCTGTAGCCACAGAAAGTCACAGAGAGAATTTTTTTTCCTTCTAGATTTTGGTTTTAGTTTTAGCTTTTTTTCCTTCTCTCTTTCCTTCTGTTTTTGTTACATTCTTGTACTTGTTTTATTTTTGTTATTTTAATTTATTTTTAGATATTCCATTTATGTGTGGGTATTTTTGAGGGAGAGTACACCAATGGGGGAAGGGGGATTATTTGTTTGTATAATTGTATTTTTTTGTCTTTTTGTTTTTTCTGTCTTTGCCTGTCTCTTTATTTGTTAGTGGGTATGTCTGTTTTCCCTCTTCTCTCTCTTCACCTCCTTTTCATTTTCCTCTTTCCCTTTTCCATTCTTTTACCTTTTTTATCTCATTTTGCTTTCAGGGGGCAAACAGACACCCCCACTGCATGGATAGATTATAAGACAGTGGAAAGTAGGTTCCAGGGGTCCCACACATCTGTCAGTGAATACTGGGATCTGCAGATAACTTCTGAATCACAGTTTCCCCCTTAATTAAATCTCAAAACTGCAAAAAGTACAGGCCTCCACCCCCAATCTAGCTTCAGAATTGAACAAAATCAGAGGATCTACATAAGGAAGAATAGGAGATTGAGCAAGCAGAAGTGAAAGCTATCCCCTCATCACTGAACAACAGAAATAAAGCAGAGGTAAAAAACAAAAAACAAAAAAAACCAAAAAACGGGGTGGAGGGAGATGGAAACCATACATAAATGAAAATAAACCAAAGGAAGAATATGAGTTTCACACAGACTCATGGGAGGTCAACCACTGAGAATACAGACTTCAGAACTCAAACAATGAAGAGCTCCCAAAATGACTAGTCTCAAACCACAAACCCAGATATCAAGATATTAATAGAGAGAATAAATAGAAATGAGGAGAGGAAAGAATAAAAGTGTTGATAACTGAAATAACAGCAATAAAAAATATAGTGAATGAAATAAACAACAAACTGATAAGCATGGAAAGCAGAATTAACCAAGCAGAAGAAAGAACTTCAGAGATTGAGGACCAAAATATGCAACTAACCGAAACTGTTAAAAACATAGAAAAGAGACTGAATCTAAGATTAATTGGAATCCCTGAGATAATTAAAGAGACAGAGATCACCCTGGAACAAATATTCCATGAAATTATCCAAGAAAACTTCCCTCATCTCATCAGTGATGCAACCATTCAAACATAAGAAATTCAGAGAACCCCTACAAGGTAACAAATGAGAAGGGCAACACCCAGGCACATTGTAATTCGCCTACACAAAGTAGTTATAAAAGAAAAATCCTAAAGGCAGCAAGAGAGACAGTCAGACAACCTAACAGGGAAGACCAATTAGAATAGCAGCAGACTTATTTACAGAAACACTTCAGGCTAGGAGAGCTTGGAGCCCAATCTTCAAAGTTCTCAAAGATAAATAATTTCAACCAAGAATTATCTATTCAGCTAAGCTAAGTTTCATTAGTGATGGAGAATTAAAATCCTTCCCATTCAATCCCTAAGAATTTACACTGCCTCCAGACCAGCTCTACAAGCAACACTTAAGAAAGTATTAAACACAGAAGAGAGAAAAAAAAGAACATCAATGCCCATCCCAGCGATGCAGGAGAAAAAGACTGAAAACACACATGAATCAACCCAAAAATAAAAAGAAAGAGAACAAACAAATAAACAAACAGCAGCAGCAAGAACACATGCTATAAGAACCTCATGAAAGTAGGGATAAAATATTATGAGGCAACAATATATTGTCTGCAAGTGACTCATCTCACCAGAAAGGACACTTACAGACTCAAAGTAAGAGGATGGGAAGCAAAATTTCTGGCAAACGGAACACAGAACAAAGCAGGAGTCACAATCTTAATATCGGACAAAATATCCTTAAACTATAAAAAATTTAAAAAAGATATAGAAGGTCACTACATAATGATAAAAGGTTTAATCCATCAACAAGAAATATCCATCCCAAACATATATACACCCAACATAGGAGCACCAACTTCTATAAAACAGCTTCTAGGGAAATTAAAAAAAGATATTGACTCTAACACTATCATAACTGGGGACTTAAACACCCCACTAACAACCCTAGACAGATCATCAAGGCAAAAGGTCAACAAGAAGATCTGGAACCTCAACATGACACTTGGCCAAATGGACTTGATACCTACAGAATACTCCACCCAACAACCACAAAATATACATTCGATTCATTACCACATGGGACGTATTCTAAGATTGACCACATCTTTGGCCATAAATCAAGCAAAAACAAATCCAAAAAGATTGAAATTCTACCATGCACCTTCTCATAGTGGAATAAAAATAAATATCAACACTGACAAAATGCCCCCCAAACCTACAATGACATGGACACTAAACAGCATGATATTAAACAACTTCCAGGTCAACACAGAAATCAAAACAGATTAAAAGATACCTGGAAACAAATGAAAATGAAAAAAAACTCACCAAAACTCTGTGTTATGAAAACAGTCCTCAGAAGGGAATTCACATACTATAAACACACATGAAGAAAATGGAAAGATCACATGTTAACAGCCTAACAAATCACCTAAAGAAGCTGGAAAATCCAGACCACCAAAACCCTAAATTCAGCAGAAGAATACAGATCACCAAAATAAAAGCCCAAATTCGGAACATAGAAGATAAAAATATAATACAAAAAAATCAAGGAAATCAAAAACTGGTTTTTTGAAAGGATAAACAAAATTGATGAACCCCTAGCTAGATTGACCAACAAAAAGAGAGAAAAGGCCCAAATAAACACAATCAGAAATGCAAAAGATGAAGTCACAACCAACCCGGAAGATTACTATGTACACCTGTATGGAAACAAACTCAAAATCCTAAATGAAATGGAGGACTTTCTTACATCATACAACCTCTCCAGGTTGAAACAAGCAGAAATTGAGACCCTAAATAGACCAATAGCAAACCTGGAAATTGACTATGTCATAAGAAAACTACCTACAAAAAAAAGAATTTTACAAAACACACAAGGATAAACTGATACCAATTCTACTGAAAATATTCTAAGCCAGGTGTGATGGCTCAGCCTATAATTCCAGCACTTTGGGAGGCCAAGGCAAGAGGATTGCTTGAGCCCAGGGATTCGAAACCAGCCTGGGCAACTGGGGAGACCTCACCTCTACAATAAATCAAAAAATCAGCTGGATGTGGTAGTGCATGCCTGTAGTTCTGACTACTTGGTGAGCTGAGGCAGAAGTATTGCCTGAGCCCAGCAGGCTGAGGCTGCGATGGCTGTGAGTGTGCTACTGCACTCCAGTCTGGGTGACAGAGTGAGGTCTGACTCAAAAGAAAGGAAGGAAGGAAGGAAGGAAGGAAGAAAGGAAGGAAGGAAGGAAGGAAGGAAGGAAGGAAGGAAGGAAGGAAGGAAGACAAAAATATTTCAGGCAAACAAGAAAGATGGAACTCTCCCCAAATCTTTTTACAAATTAACATCACATTGATACTCAAACTGGGTAAAGAGCCAACAAAGAAAGAGAACTACAGGCTGCTATCCTTGCTGAACATAGATGCTAAAATTCTCATCAAGAGTCTAGCAAACCAGATCCAACAACACATCTCAAAAATCATTTACCATGACCAAGTAGGCTTCATCCCCAAGATGCAGGGTTCAATATCCACAAGACTATAAATGTAATTAAATACATCAACAGATGTAAATACAAAAACCACTTGATTATATCATTAGATGTGGAAAAAGTTTTTGATAAAATCCAGTACCCTTTCTTGTTAAATATCCTCGAACATCTAGGTATAGATGGAACATACTTCAAAACAGTAAGAGCCATCTCTGAGAAACCCACAGCCAACATACTGCTAAACAGACAGAAATTGGAACCATTTCCCCTGAAAATCAGAACAAGACAAGGATGCTCACTCTCACCCCTCCTGTTCAACATGGTATTGGAAGTCCTAGCTAGAGCAATTAGACAAGAGAAGGAAATCAGGGGTATCAAAATAAGAAAAGAGGAAGTTATGTCATCCCTCTTTGCAGACAACTTGATTCTATACCTCAAAAACCCAAGATAATCTGTCAAAAACCTCCTTGCACTGATAAAGGACTTTGGCAAAGTCCCAGGATATAAAATAAATGTGCAAAAAGTCAGTGGCATTCCTATACACCAACAATAAACAAACAGAACCCTGAAGAAAAAGTACAAACCCATTCACAATAGCCACACACACACACACAAATGAAATACCTTGGCATCTTCCTAACCAGGGAAGTCAAAGACCTTATCAACAAAAACAACAATACACTGCTCAAAGAAATCAAAGATGACACAAACATATACAATCTGCCCATGGATTGGAAGAATCAACATAGTTAAGATGTCCATTCTACCAAAGGCAATCTACAGATGTAACACAATACCCATTAAATTACCAGCAGCACTCTTCTCAGACCTGGAAATAAACAATGCAGGAATTCGTAAGGAAACATAAACAACCATGAATAGCCAAAACAATCCTCAGCAAAAAAAAAAGTAGGAGGCATCACACTCCCAGACTTGAAGCTTTATTATAAAGCTATCATAATCCAAATAGCCTAGTATTGATACAAGAACAGGCATATAGACCAATGGAATAAGATAGAGATTCCAGAAGTAAAACTTCAATTTCTCAACCAACTCATCTTCCACAAAGCCTCTACCATCAACCACTGGAGAGAGGAGAACCTATTCAGTAAATTGTGCTGGGAAAACTGGCTGACCAAATGCAGAAGATTAAAACAAGATCCCTACTTATCACCATACACAAAAATCAACTCTAAATGGATCAAAGACCTAAATGTAAAACTTCAAACTAAAAGCCTTAGAAAACGCAGGAGACATCCTTATGGAAGTTGGAACTGGCAACCAATTCCTGATCAAACCTCAAGTGCCCATGCCATAAGAGAGAAAATAGACAAGTGAACACTCATCAAACTGACAAACTTCTGCAAAGCCAAAGAAACCAACGAGAAAGTGGAAAGACAGCTTACAGCTGGGAAAAATATTTTCCAACTGTATATCTGGCAAAGGCCTAACATCTAGGATCTACAAGGAACTGAAACATGCAGAAAAGAAAAAAACAAACAGCCCCATTACCAAGTGGGTAAAAAAAAAATGAGTAGACACTTCTCTCATATGAGCAGACATATGAGCAGTCAACAGATACGTGAAAAAATGCTCAGCCTCACTAGTCATCAAAGAAATGCAAATTAAAACCACACTGAGATACCACCTAACTCCAGTCAGGATGGCCATCATCAATAACACAAAAGACAACAGATTCTGGAGAGGATGCGGTGAAAATGAAACACTTCTACACTGTTGGTGGGATTGTAAACTAGTACAGCCTCTGTGGAAAATAGTGTGACGATTCTTAAAAGATCTAAAAATTGACCTCCCATACAACCCTGCAATTCCCCTACTGGGAATATACCCTGAGGAACTCAAATCACTCTATGAAAAAGATATCTGCACACGTATGTTTACTGCAGCATTATTTACAATAGCAAAAACATGGAACCAACCGTGCCACCCATTGAAAAAGAATTGGATTTAAAAAATGTGGTACATACACATGATGGAATATTACACAGCCATAAAGAAGGACAAAATTATGAACTTCACAGCAACTTGGATGGACTTAGAGTCTATAATAGTGAGTGATCTATCACAGAAACAAAGAACCAAGTATCACATGTTCTCATTCATAAGTGGACCTTGAACAACTATTGTAATGCATAAGAAAGGGATTGGCAGTAGTAGGAAACTGCCAGGGGATAGGGGGAAACCTCATCAACAAAGGTACCTGCATAATGAACATCTGTATACCTAATCCTGAATTGTACCCCACATATTTAAAATAAAAAATATACCAAAAAAAAAAAAAAAAGGAAAATGTTCTCTTTAAGGTTATGAAAAATGCTATAAAGTGCAGGGTCACCTCTTTTTTAGGGCACAATCAGTGAGGGATAAAAGAATTATAAGTACCAGAAAGAAACAAAATAACCTTTTATTATTCACTGATGATTTTGACTGTCTATTAAAAAGAAAAATAAATAATATACAGATTATTAGAATTAATAAGAATAGCATAGTAGCAAAGGTCATAAAGTAGAAAACACGAAATACAAGAAAACAGAAACACACACAAAGTCAGAAATTTAAATTATCTTCTTTTAATCCATGCAAGATCAAGTAGATAAGTACTTGTATTAAATATGTATATCATGTGAATAATAAGGTTGCTATGATTCATATATTAAATTCTGCACTCTAAAATAGAGAATAGATATTCAGTTTTCCCCAGAACCATCATAAAAATTTATCATACATTATGTTATATGGAAAACCTTAATAGATTTCAAAAAGTGTGAAACTCAACTCTGTTATTCAACTCGGGCTGCTGTAACACAGTACCATAGACTGGGGGGCTTAAACAGCAGCCATTTATTTTTTAAGTCCAAGATCAACGTGCTATATAATTCATTGCCCGGTGAGAGCTCTCTTCCTGATTTGCAGTTGGTTATCTTCTTGCTGTGCCCTCACAGGGTAGAGAAAGAGACAGAGAGAGAGTTAGCCTTCTTGCCACTTCTGATAAGGGCGCTAACCCCATCATGAGGACCCCACCCTCCAGAACTCTTCTAAACCTAATTACTACCCCAAGGACCCCCTCCAAATATCATCACATTGAAGGTTATAGCTTCACCATAGGAATGTTCTAGAGAACACATATATACAGTCCATAGCAATGACACTCCCTCACTATAATACAATAAAACAAAACATTTACAGCAAAACTTTAAAAAATTAACTATTTGTGGGAAAATTTAAGTATTTTCTTCTAAACAACTCTTGGATGAAAGAAAATTCAAGCTGAATATGCAGTACATTGAGAAAATATAAATAATGCAAATCATGAGTATCTCTACATATGCTAAAACTAATTTTCAAATTTTAACAATTATTGATTTCAAAACAGTCATCCTTTTCTTAACCAGACAATTCATATGTCCATTCAGCATTAAAGGCCAGTCTTATGCCTAAAGCAAAATTTAGACACATTCATACTAAAGTCAGGAGCAAGGCAAATTACCAATATCAGCATTAATACTCAACTCAACTTTGTTCTGGTGATGGTAGTCTCTAGATTATTTGAAACAGCTAATAGAATAAAGCTATGTGAATAGAATTAATAAGTTGGCTATACAAGTTATTAGAATAATTCAGTAGGTCATATGTGTATAGCTGGCATTCAGTTAAATGCTATAAAATAGCATTACTTTCAGTTGTGCTAGTAAAACAGATGCCATTTATAATTGCAATAAAATGATTAGTCTTTTAGGAATAGATTGAATTAATTCCCAGGTGAGGAGCAAAAAATGAAACTTAAAAATGGAAAGACATACCTGTCCTTACCTTGGCAGATGCACCATTTAAAAAAATATATCAAGTCTGCATGAATTTATTTATGAAATTTTTGTGATTCCAATAAAACGCAACTAGGATTTTTTTTTTTTTTTTTTGAGCTACCAATTTGATTCAAACTTTTGGAATTTCAGGAATCACAGAAAAAAGAAGAAAAATAGAGAAAGGTGAAGGCCAGCCTTACCATATATTAAAACATAACACAAAACATTAATAATTAAAACAGTGTGGTAATGATGCCTGGAGAGACCTGTCTGTTGGTGAAACAGAAAGCCCAGAAACAATCATGATGCATCTAGCTTGATATTGTCTAAAATGCAGAAAGCATCTTAAATCACCATGGAAAAGTTAGACTAATAAATAGTGATAGAATGATCAGATTCATAACATACTCATACATAGATAAATTTCTAATGAATTAAATGTTTTTTTTAAAGAAGTAATAAAATCATTAGGAAAAAAACAGAGTAATTTGTTGTGAACTTGGAGTGGGAAAGGTCTTACAAACTGTAACTCAAACACAGGCCATAAAGGAAAAGATTGATAAATTTGCATATTTGAATATTGAAATAAAAAACTTCTAGTTGGAAAAACAGCAACCGAAAAAACCCATCAGTGAAGTAAAGGAATGAAAAACTATTAGAAATTATTGCAGCTGAAATCACAGACAAAATTGAACAGTTCTTTTCAATATATCAAAATCTCCTAGAAATTACAAGGAAAAGACCAAATAATTCATTAGAAAACTGGATGAAGCATATGGAAAGTGAGTTTATGAAAAAGAAATGCTAGCTGCTTAACTTTATCCATAATAGGTAAATATTAATACGAAATTTCAATCTTTACATGTGAAATTAGTAAACGTGAAAAAGGTAAATAACATAATCTGTTGACAAGGCCACAGAATCAGACTCTCATATGTTTCTGGCAGGAGTACAAATTCTTACAAACCTAATGGAGGGCAATTTCATGATATCTGTCAATAATAAAAAATACATACATTTCACACATGCAAAATTACAAATACAAAGCAATGTTTACAGCACTATTTCTAATAGCAAAATATTGGAAACAATAGCTAACAACTTAATTCCTCCATAGTGAATAGGATAAATAAATAAATTATGGTACATTCCATATAATAGGATACAGTTGAAAATGAAAATAAGATAGCTCTTTCTACAGTTTGGCATGGAACTGTCTTCTGGGAATATTACATGAAGGGGCAGGAGACAGAATAGTGCATACAGTATACCATTTAGTAGGTAGCAGAGAAAGAGGAGAAATAAGAATATATTTGATTTACTTATTTGCTCAGAAAGAAATGTTAGAAGGACACAAAAAACAATTACGATGTCTATTCAAGAGTAGGGACAGCATGGTAGGGTCTGCTCAGAGAAAAAGACAGCCACTTAAGTATGTAAATTATGAAAATGTCTTACTTATTCAAAGAAGTTAAAAGAGACCAAAAATAATAATACAGATGTGATAAATGTTATAACTGATGTACACCAAGTGCCAGGGAAAAGGTGATGAGAGGGTATACAATTATGTTAAGATGGCAGGGAAACTTGCAGAGATAAAGTCTTAATAGTATTGGTATTGGGCCTAGATTGTTTAAAAAAATCCACCAGGGGAACAAGGTGGCAGAAGTGGTAGGGACCAAGGAGAAGCTTTCCCTTCCTCCTCTGAAGATTCACTGAAAATCACTGGAAAAGGCAGATTAATAGGAGAAAAGGAATACAAATTTATTTGATCATAGTTTTATGTGGCATGGGAGACTTCAGAATGGAGACTCAAAGATATGGAGACATTTTTTTTTGTTTTTTGAGTTGGAGTCTCACTCTGTGCCCAGGCTGGAGTGCAGTGGCATGCTCATGGCCACCACAGCCTCTACCTGCTGGGCTTAGGTAATTCTTCTGCCCCAGCCTTCCAACTACAGGCATGTGCCACCATGCACAGCTAATTTTTTAATTTATTGTACAGACAAGGTCTCGCCAAATTGCCCAGGCTGGTCTCGAACCCATGGGCTCAGGCAATTCTCTCACCTCTGCTTCCCAAAGTGCCGAGATTAGAGGCGTGAGTCACCACACCTAGCTGGAATTGTTTATTTTAATGCTTAGGTTCAACAAATATGGACAGTCATGTGAAAATATGATTGAACAAAAAGGGTATGATCTAGCACTAATAGACTAAGGGGGAAACCCATCAAGGCCCATACGGTTAGATTCTTCTTAGTCACTCTGTTTAGCATTTCTTTCTTCTAGGTATGTCATAGGACCCTTTCTGGAATAAAACCTTTCTGGTTTTATAACCTACAGGTAAATGAGGTAGGTCAGATATTTTCTATGTGTATTACACTGAAAGGGGGAGGGTAATATTTTTAATTATTTTGCTGGTTTTTGGGGAAAAGAATTCCAGTTTCTGAGATCCACCTCAGAGAAGAGGGGTTCAGTTTCTATCTATGGTTAGCCTCGGGGGAGAATAAGATACCAGAGGCAGGAGAGCAGGCCAAGTCAGAGAGAACTACTTCTGAAGTCCACTTTTTTTTTTTGTCAGGTGTTTCACTTTGGCACCCAGACTGGAGTGCAATGGCACAGCCACGGCTCACTGTAGCCTTGACCTCCTAGGCTCAGGCAACCCTTCAAACCTCAGCTTCCTGATTAGGAGATACAGATGCACACCACCATGCCCAGATAACTTTTTGAAATTTTGTAGGGATGAGGTCTCACTATACTGCCCAGGATGGTCTTGAAATCCAGGACTGAAGCAATTCCCATACCTTGGCCTCCCAAAGTGTTGGGATTATAGTTGTGAGTCACCAGGCCCGGCAAGGTCTTCATTTTGAGGTATCATTTTCTGAGACCCTACATATGGAAATGCATTTCAGATGTCAAAAGACAAAATTATGACAAATTTAAAGATCTTAATGGGTTTTTATTTGTGATTTTAGAACTGAGCAATACCTTGCTCTATAAAATAGAATGAGTGTTTTCATGAACTGAGCACAGAAGTTTGGGTTTATTGATAGAAAAGGCCTGAGGAAAGCAGAAACAGAGAACAAAAAGTGAATTGGTCATATCCCAATTACTTTCCTTATAAAGGTTGAAGCAGAGGGGATTTCCTTATCATGCCAGCTAAAACTGGTCTGTTTGGGGATTTGGCTATTATCTCCCTACTAATATTTTGGAAGGTCAGATGAACAACTTAGTTTGAGCTTGGTGGCATGAAAGTAGAACACAAGTGGCTCCATTTTGGTTGAATCTGTTAGGTCTAGTGCAGGACCACAGTCTGAACCAACGGCCTCCTAGAAATTTTATTTAACACAGTCATTTAGGCTGAATCAAAAGATTTTCCTGAAGATTTTCCAGTCTGACTCCACCCATGAATCCTGGTGATTAAGTGGTCCTCACATCTCATCATAATGAAGCAAGTAGAAAGTCTACCTGGCTTTAGAAATGCTGGTCTTTGAGTGTATTTCTTGTTCTTGTGGGACGCATATCAAAAGTTAGATCTTTATTCATATTCATGTGATAGCATTAGTGCATCAGTGTTCTAGATTTTGTCTATGAAATTAAGAAAGTTAAACCTTCAGCTAGAAAAGACTCTGAGTTTTTTCTCCAAGGATGTGATAAATTCAAGGCTCAACAATTTGCATCTTCCTCCAGTCCCCCTTTGTGATGATTGGCACAGATGTGACAAAAGGTGGAATCCGTTTCAAATCATGGAATCATCTTCCACTTCTCACCTTTCTTTAAATTCCACACATAAAATTCCACCACTTCCTTTTTATAATTTTCCTATTGCCCCACTATCTTTGCACATTTCCACTTGCTTTACTACTGCAATAGCTTCCATCCAGACTCTTCTCTTTCCTTTCTCATCCATAATTTTCGAATGCACTTCTCTTTCTCAGGTTTACCTTCCAGTTTGAGGATACCGTCACAGGAAATTGTAAGGCAGCCTGACAAAGTTGCTAGGTTTAAGAAGTTTTCTGAGGCACCAATTGTCATCCAGCGCACATCTTTTTTCCCTGTATTGACTGCTAAATGGTGCCAGTAATATGTCATAAACTTGGAGTCCATTACTTTAAAATATGCTACAATGCAGGTAGAAAATTCATGTAGAGGTAAAGTTTCCTTTTGTATTTCTTATGTAGAATTTTTTACCAAACAAGTTCATGGCATCATAAAGACTGCTTGGATAATTTTTGAGCTATTTAAAAGAACAAATTGTTTTCAAGCATTGGTAGGCAGTGTAGAAGAATCTATTTACATTCAAATTATTTGCTAATTACAAATCATTATTAGCTATTAACTCAGAAAAGCCACTTAAAGACAGCTACTAAGGTAACACTTTGTTAGACTGGTCTAATTGTGGGGACCAGAAAATAATAAAACCGAGGTTAAAAATAGCTCATAATTCATATTTTATTTCATCAATTCAAATACACCTCCCCTCATTTCCACCAAGACAAATGCTTGTGATTTTATTGGACCTGTGAAATACCTCAGTAAGAACAATACATATAAGAGAAAGCTGGGCCAGATGTGGTGGATCAAGTCTGTAATTCCAGCACTTTGGGAGGCTGAGATGAGGGGATTGTCTGAACCCAAGGGTTCGAAAGTTGCCTGGGTAATCTGGTGAGACCTCATCTCTACAATAAAAAAAAAGATAGCCAGGCATGGTAGCACGTGCCTGTAGTTCTAGCTACTTGGAAGGCTGAGGTGGAAGGATGGCCTGAGCCCAGTATTTCGATGCTGGGATGCCGTGAGCAAGCCATTGCACTATAGACTGGGAGATGGAGTGAGACTCCAACTCAAAAAAAAAAAGGGAAAGCTGATATATTGTCTGAATTCAAGAAATCAGACTCCACTTACTCCCCAACTAGACTCCTTCTCTGGATTTTTTTAAAGCCTGTAATCAAGGAGGGAGAACAACACAATCCCAGAAAAGACAGCTGCAGAGGAAGCAGAGATAAGAATTTGTTTTCACTTTGAAAACATGAACCCACTGCCAACAGGTTTTGGGCTCCTGCACAAGTCTTTTCAGAATTATACAATGATTTCAGAAGAGAAATGATAGCCAAATTTATCTTTGATTTAGCACATAGTTCTTCAAGTCTGGACAGAAAAAAAAACAAAATAGATGTCCCATCATCCACCATAGAGGTCGACTTAATGAAAGAAGGATAAGAGCTCTGCTTAATCCTTTAAATCTTTTCAGGAACAGTATTAGCTCAACCGATTTCAGCAGTATCTCAGGTTCTACATCATGAAAAAGCACATAGGAACACCAGCAAATGCCCTACAGTGGCATTAATCATGAGACTTGGTGGAAAATTATGAGAGCTAATTATTTATGCAAGTGGATTATAAATTGCATAGTACCCTCTAGATGTTAGGTGGGATTATTTACTAGCTACTAATGAACACTACTAATCATATAGACCCAGAATGATCTTCTCAAGTAGTTGTCAAAGACATGACAAGATCTTTACTGAAAAGAGAAGGCTATATGTGCTCCATGAACACTTATTATATAAAAACTACGTGCATGTAAACATCAAAGATGGCATTTGTGCTAGTATATTTGTATAAACTTGGGTGGAGGGAGAGAACAAGATGAATAAAGAAAGACTACACAGGTAGATGTATATGTGATTTCCAATGTTTCCCTTTTTGGGTAGAGTGGTGGGTTCACAGATCTTTAATACTTTTAGAGCAATCAAGTAACAAAATAGCACCATGCATGGGACCAACCAAAACTTGCTGCACATGAAGAATTATGATTCATTCAATTCTGTGCACTTGACAGTAGTTCTTGCAAATATGTTAGCAAATTATTTAAGGAGAATATTTTTACTCATATCAGCCAGCTTTCAAATGAACTTAATAAAGTCATTAGTGTCTGTCAGCTGTCAATATGCATTTACATTTCTTGAGCTCTTTAATTCTTCCACTAGAGATCCTATATATAGTGCTTCACTATATTCCCCGAATGGACCAGCCATTGTAATAAAATGCAAGGCCTTCATAGTTGCACTAAGAGCAGGAACCTACCTAATGAATGTGCTAACTGTTCTGTATTTGAAGGCGTTAGTCTCTTGTTTGTTCTTTAGAATGATGATGAAATATCCTGTGAATTCAGCCAAATTGGTCAAGAAAAACTGTTCAGTAAGGTCATGGTTAAGCTACTTGTTTTGAGTAATTCAGCAAAATAAGTACATGAATGAATGATCAAAAAATTTTAAAGATTTTAATGGGTTTTATTGACAGAGTGGGTATTGTGCTATTTAGCCTACTGGTTACTATTCGTCAAATACTAACATCATGCATTAATGTGCCTGTATTATGGACATTTCATTTTTTAAGGGATAGCAGGAGAGGAAAGAGTGTTCTCTATTATATAGCAGAGTTCTCAAAATCT
The DNA here is from genome assembly GCF_000164805.1 of Carlito syrichta. Classification (NCBI taxonomy): domain Eukaryota; kingdom Metazoa; phylum Chordata; class Mammalia; order Primates; family Tarsiidae; genus Carlito; species Carlito syrichta. The sequence goes on along the minus strand of NW_007258247.1, from coordinate 499,622 downwards.
CTCTGAATGGATCCTCTTTGGCTTTTGCTGCCAGGTTCAGGTCACATAATCAAGGTTTGCAGATGCGTTTATTTTCCCCTTTCTCCATAGATGGCCTGGCAAAACAAACAAAACAAACCCTCAAAACAATTGGGAATCTAGCTCAATTTGAGAGGTGACAATATTATTTTTATTTGAGTCATTTATGCCAAGTTCTCATGCAAATTCTAAGGCAATCCTTTAGATTAACTTTCATAATAGCATACAATGTGTAGTGCTAACATTTCAGTAGGTGGCTGAGATGATGGACAATTTTCTGGACATTGCTTTTTTTGAAATATTATGAAATAGGTGCTGGAAACTAGAAAGAAACATGAAAAATTGAACAAAAACCAACCAAACAAACATACCCTCTGGTTTATAGGGTCTCAGAAAATGATTACTCCAAGAGGAAAGCTTCAGAAGCAGATCTCTCTTTCTGATCTTCTCCTTCCTCCTGTCTCTTGACCTTTCATTCTCTCCTGCAGCTGGCTACAGAAACCAGATTCCTTCCTCCCCAAGGCAGGTCATAAAAACCAGATCAACTCTTCCCCAAAGTCAGTCAAAAAACAAACAAACAAACAAAAAACACCTAAAATATTACTCTACCTTAAGCTCCCTTTCCCTTTCTGTATAAAAACTGGCCATAAAGAAATTATCTGACTTACTCTGTTTGATTTTAGATCATAAGATCCCATTTTAGAGAGGGAGTCTTGCCCCATGCCCAGAGGAAGACTGCTAAACAGAGAAACCAAGAAGAATCTAGATAGGCAGACCTTGCTGGGTTTTCCCACTTATTCTATAAGCATCAAATCACACTGTTTTAGTTCAGTTGTATTTCTATGTGACTGTCCGTACTTTATTGAACCTAAGCATAAAAATAGACAGGTTGCCCTGTACCTTTGACTCTTCAATCTGAAAGCTTCTGTCACATAAAACTATGGCCAAATAAATTTGTATGCCTTTTCTTCTGTTAATCAGCCTTTTTTGTTTTTTTAGTTTCAGAATTTCAACAAACCTTCAGAGAGTAAAGGAGAAGTTTTCCTTTGGCCCCTACATTATCTTTTTCATCAATAAGTAGAAGAAAGAGTGAAAGGAGGTACCTATAGAAGCCTAGAATAAACTTGGTTTAGTGTGGTATTTTTGCCTCAGCTTAGTCACTTTTGCTTAGACTTTACCCCTGACATACTTTAAATCTAGCACAAATTAGATATAGATAAGATAAGTTTCCAATAGGCAGGTTTTAGGAAGCGTCCAGACATTTCACTGCAGGCCAAGGGGCAGCCTACCCCACCCTCTTGGCAAATCTCTATCAGATGCAAGACAAGGACACAGTCATAGAAATGATAATAGACCACCTTTGGTCCAGTAGTTTGTGGATTGCCAACATCTAACAAGTCTCTTGCAGGAAAACCCCTCTCCTTGTCTCCCATCTAGCCCACCACCACGCAGCAATCATGCGATTAACCCACCCTTCTGACTGCTGTCCATCACCTGATCTCACTACTTGCACTTACCTGCCCCTTCATAATGACCTTGAAGCAGACAACAACCCAATCACCTTAATGGCCTTCCCCCATCCAAGGTAAATGGCTAAAAGAACTCATTCATGAGCCGCTATTTTTGCCATTTGCCTTGCTAAGCTATTGTGTGACCATGTGCTCTTTGAGCTATGGCTGTTGCCAAGCTTCCTGACTTTGGCCTCCTCCCCTACCTTAGGGAGGTGAATTTCCTCTCTCTCTCTCTCTCTCTCTCTCTCTAATTTACTTTCTAAATAAACAATATTTTCTAATCTAACTTCTGTGAAATTCTTTGCATCTTTCATGCGGCATCAGACTGCACACTGGACACCCCACACCCCCAGTGGGCCTGACCTAACATTCTGGAGGCCCCGCTGGGAGTGTGACCCTAACAAAGAGAAATCCTCTGTGACTCTTAGCCTACAACCAAGCAGAGATTGAAAGTTGGTTCTGGCATATTTAACTGAGGTGTCAAGCCCACAGTGCAGTTGGACCAAGACTTTAAAAATACCTTAAAAGATTTTCTGAAGGAAGAAAAAAAGAATGCTTACAGGACTTTTTTTTCTTGGAGCTTTATAATGCATAAGCCCCTGACAAGCTCTGATAAATCTTACGTAAAGAAAATTGTTAAATTTTGTTTAACCCAGAATGTTTCTAAACACATTTGAGATGGAATTCTAATTTTGAGAAACATCTATCTAACTCCCATGAAACTACTTTTTATTGGAATACACTTGGGGAAATGTTGGTTTATGCATAGATAATTTATGTTCCTTATTAACAGTAATAAGAAAGCGTGAAAGGAAACACTCAATGAAAAACAAAACAAAACAGCCCAGAAGGGGGTAAAAAGCACTTTATAAACAGCATCAGGTACTATTGGTGAGAGAACCAATTGGCAAAATAACACTGAAGAAATAGTGTTTTAATATGTACTTGGAAAAAGATGCATATGAGAGTTTTGAGAAACTACAGAAAATGCAAAATTCTATAAAAGGAGCAGGCTTTTTAAAATTATGAAATGCTATTCTTTATTTTTGCAGAAAATTTATCTAAGAATAAATTTGTAGAGTGACTCAGAGAGAAAAATTCCTCTCTTTTTCCTTACTTTTCAATACATGCTATGCATAAGTAGTGACATATCTATTGTGTACGCCATCTAAACCAGGTATTGTACCAAGGGTTTCATATGACCCGATCCACTTCTCTTATCTTATTAACATTATCCTCTCCGGGCAGCATTAGTTCACAGTAATAGAGTGTGGAGTGAGTGTGGTTTAGCAGCTTAGGTCTGGTCCCAGAAGGAATGATAGAAGTACCAAGGAGAATGTCAGGCACTTCATTTTACGCTTTCTCTGTAGATCTTGCATATTTATGTAAGCCACTGAATAGAATGCAAACAAGGGAGTAGAGATGGTTAGCATATTTTTGGAGTAGTTGTTTTTCTCCAAATCAGAGATTTAATGTCAAGGCTCCTCTTGTAATTCAGGGGGAAAAAAAAAAACTGATGGGAAAATGTGTCCTTTTGTATAAATGCTATAAATATTTAACATTACAAATGTGTGTCTATGAATCACAAGACAATATGACCAATAACAATTGCTTATTTAATCTTTTGCCAAAGACTTATTTTCTTGGAGTATGGTATGAAGGAGAAAGAGAGGTACACTTCCTCTTTATTATTTTACAATAATCACTTTCCATAAAAAAAAGCATTCAAATTCTGACTCAGAAAGGGAACAACTAAAAAGACTGCCCTTCCTGGAAGCAAAGCTTTGATGTATTTAATAACAAAGTGTCTGTTTCTACTGTGAAACTGAAAATGATCTGAATGCCTATTGGAAGGAATAATGTCTCCACAAGGTTTCTGGCATTGAAAGTTCTCTATCCTGAATCTACATAACTATTTCTATTCTTTCTATCTATCAACCTATTGTAAAAATATGTCATATATAGGCATAGTAATATATGCTTTCATTTTAAAAATTAATAATAAAACAATAGTTATTCCTAACATTAAAATTACTTAGTGTAGGCAACATTGACAAATGTTAAATACATACTGGGTGAAAATTAGATGATAATATTTAAAATCATTCTTACAAATGAATGCATAGATTGATCCTCAATTCCTGCAGCCTTGATCAATTTGCTGTTGCTGTCTCTCCAAAGCAAGCATTCAACATGTTACAGTCCAATTTCCCTTTTTTTCAAAGCTCTTTCACATGCATACCTATTTGAGTGTATTATTTGAAAATTGCATTGGAAAGCTTTGCTCCCTGAAACATTTTAGTATCATGAGCTAGTGAGAATGACTTGGCTACATTGCATTAGGATTTAGATGGTCAACTGAGCATTCCTGTAAGGGTATCTGTTCTATGTTCTGACATTTGTCCCTATCCACTGGGATTTAAAGGTGGCAGCAACAATATCTGAGATCTCTTAAGGTTCTGAGTGTTTCTTCAAAAGTGATGAGGCTTACAGTAGTATCATCTGAAAGCCAAAGGTTGTGGATTATGTAAGTTTCAGCAAGTGGTTTTAGGAGTATCTAGTTTCTCTGTGTTAAGCTATTTTAGCTTGAAGCTAAACTCATATGTAGCTGTAGGTCATGATCCTCCACATATTTTTCATTCACACAATGACTGAAAACAGTCTCAAAACATAGAACTGAAATGACGATGATTGCTAAATGCCCTTCCAACTCTGTTTGAACTTTTCTTCTGTCATCATAACAGGAATTATCTTGCCCAAATATAAAAATCTCTTCTTACTAAATGCTTAGTGGCTAAGAACATACTTCTAGAATACTGGGGTTCAAGGTATGACTCCTTTACAAAATTCATGCATGAGCTTTAGAAAGCTATTGTTCTTCTCTAAACCTGTTTCTCCGTATGTAAAGCACAAATAAAATATTACCCATCTTATGAGGATTAATGGCAACAAAATACATTGAAAGTAGTGAGCACACACTGATATATAGAAAATAGTAAAAAAAAAAAAAAAAGCTGTAATTGTGATCTCATCTGAATTTGAAGGAAATGTGATAATAATTGCACTGGCAGAAGTGGACTGGTACTACATCCTCAAACTGGATTTGGTCCTATTCTGAACCTACTAACAATGTCACCAGATTCTATAAAATGAAGGACACTAACAAGAGAAATGTGAAACTGCTCTTTGGTCAAGGATCATAAATAGTCCACCTCTGTTATTTATATATAGTAATAAGGATGATTGATTTACTGGGGATTGTTGACTATCTATTAATTGAATGTATAAATCACATGTAATAAAATGTTCACTTTGTTGACCTTTAAAACATCATATAAGTGTTATTTTTTCACCTAATTTTTCCACTGTTCCTGACATAAATGAAATAAAAATTAGGAACTTTAAAGACTGGGATTTGTGCTTTATCAAATGGCAAGACAAAATCATATGCACCAGCCTGGAAAGTAAAGCCATTCCTTTCATGATTCTTTGATGGCAGACGGACACAAACAAAGACCATTATGACACATACGTTATTTATACTATTTTTCACTTGTAATTTGGTCCATGAAAAGATTTCATAACACACTCTGCAATGCTTAATTGGATATTTTAGAGAAATAATTACTGCAGGTTTAATTCATCTTAGCCTTTGTTGGCATTTGTTTCACATCTTCTAGCTAGAAGGAAACTGCTAGTTTCATGACAATGCAAACAAGCAAACAAAAGAATTAAAACTTAATAATTTCATCCTAATTCCTTAAACATGTCAATAATAAATGCCTTGGTTTCCTTTTGGTGGCTCAGTAACCGAGTTATGCATTTACTCTAAGCCCATCTCCCAGAAGATATGATTAGCTATGAAGGGGAGATTCAGACTCTGCTCTCAGAAAGCCAGAATATTGTTTCATGGAATTCAACCCAGTTCTAGAAATCAAACCCTACATATGAGTTTTGACTATCAGAATTCTATGACTTCTTAATTGTGCTTTCTCTCTTTTTCCTTTGAAAGCCTGACAAATATTTTACAATTAAAGGAATGGACAACCTGAAAAGGCCTTTCTTTCGGCTTGATCTTCCATACATGTGTATATAATCTCTGCCTCTGACTCCCTGCCTACTTTCTGTGACACTGAGCAGAGAGAATGCCAGGACTGTAGGGAATGTACCAAAGCCACTGAGGTCACTTTATAAACAGACTGTTGCTTAAAAGGAGGTTTTAATAGATCCTAGGAAATGCGAGACCCACTGAGGTTCTGCCCAGGGAAAAGACACTCCCCTTCCCTCATTCCCTAATTCTCTCTTGCTCAATCCATGGAAAAAGATTAAATCAGACAAGTTACTGAGTTTAAGGTCAATTTGAAATTCTTTTCCCACCTCTTTTCATTTTTTCCAAGCCAAACATCTTATTGGCTCTAATGCAAAAGCATAGAAGTTTATCCTTACTTGCCCTAGAAACCCTGTTATTTTCATCTTAAATAACCAGTTTTCATGCTTGGAGCTTTTAACCCACTGAGTGAGGTTTCACTGGATTTTCTTTCCTCTGATTTGTCTCAATTTGTACCACTTTGCTTTATAGAAACACAAACCAATGTGTCCAATTTTGCTTACCTACACACAACCAGCCATCACATTCCACATATATGGTTTTTTCTTCAGCTATTGCCCCAATTTCCACCTCTTCTTTGTAGCAAAAGTCTTATAAATATCGTCTATAAAAGACAGTTTCAAATCTCATATCTTTCATTTTCTCTGTAATCTATGATGACTCAGTCTTTGTTCCCACAAATTAACTGATACTCAAAAAAGTCACCAATGACTTCCATTTTTCAAAACCTGTGGTCATAAATGTAAAATCGAAAACTGTAAAACTTCTAGAAGAAGCATAGGAGAAAAATTTTTGTGAACATGGTTAGTTAGGTGAAAATTTCTTAAATATAATAGCAAAAGCAGGATTTATTTTTGAAAGAAAACAATGATATAATAGATTTTAGCAAACTTAAAAACGTCTTTTCTTTGAAAACACTGTTAAGAGAATAAAAAGAAAAAGCCACAGACTCCGAGAAAATATTTGCAAAGCACATATCTGATAAAAGCCTGGTATGCAAAATATATACCTTAATAATACAGAAACAATCAACCCAATTAAAAACTGGGTAAATGATGTGAACAGATAATCCACCAAAGAAGATAATAAGGATGGTATAGATAAGTACATGAAAAGATGTTTAATACCATTAGGCATAAGGAAATGGAAATTAAAACCATAATGATGTATTAACTTTTAGAATAACCAAAAAGAAAAAGAATACTATACAGCAACTGGAATTCTCATATATTGCTGGTAGGAATGAATGATTCAATGCTGTTTTATAAAGTTAAACTTTATGGCCCAGTTGTCCTTCTCCTAGGTATTTACTTAAGTGAAATAAAACTTAACGTTCAAACAAAAAGGCCTATGTGAATATTTATTGTGACTTTAATTGTAATCTTCACAAACTGGAGACAGTCTTCAACAGGGGAATGAATAAATAAATTGTGGTATATCCATATAGTGGAATGCTTCTCAGCAATAAATAGGAAGGAATTACTGATACATGTAATAACAAGATGAATTTCAAAGGTGTTTTGCTAGGCAAAAGCTGTCAGATTCAAATAGCTACGTACTTGCAAAACTATAGAGGCGAAAAATGCATGTGATTGAGTATGGGAGAAAGTGTTAACTACAAAGAGAGAATTTTGGGTTTTGATGAAAAGTTCCATGCCATGATTACTGTGGTGATAATACAACTGCAAATGTGTCTCAAAATTTACAAAACCGTTAACTAAAAAAAGGTGAATTTTACTCTGTGTAAAAAAGAAAAGGCCATGGACGTTTACGTCATAAACACTTACAACAACCAAGGATCATTCAGAAATAATCTAGGGGTCAAATAGCACCTTACATGACCTTTCAGCAACATTTGGCAAAGTTGATCCCTGCCTTCCCTTTATAAGTTTATAAATCGGCCATTTATTTTCTTTAAATGTTGGTTTCACAGATAATACACTTTCCTTGTTTTCTGTCTACCTCACTGACTGTTCCTCCACAATCTTGTTTTCTGATCCTTCCTCCTATTTTTTACCTCTAAATGTTGAAATGCCTAGGGCTCTTTTAGACAGGGTGGCTGGACCAGACTTCTTTCAGAGGGGATTGTTGAACAAAACCTGAAGAAAGAGGACGAATAATTTTTTCCTCTTAGGACTGGTTAGATAATCTGTGAGGCCCAGTGCAAAGTGAAAATGTAGGACCCCTTGTTTAAAAATGATGAAGAATTTCAACATGGCAACAGCAGAGCATTAATTCAAGTGTGAGGCCCTTCTGAGTGCAGAACGCTGAGATAACGCAAGTCACACACCAGGTGCTGGCAAAGTTAGTCCTGCTGTTTCTCAGAATGTCCACTCCTAAAGTCCAAATGGAAATCCCATTTCTCACTGGACAATCCCTTTGTAGCTGGACTGCTTGCTTCTGCTCTTTTTTCCCCATAGGAAGTTATTCACATAGAAGCAGAGTCATCTCTTTTAAAACATCAAATCATTGTGTTACTCTGTTAAAAGCTTCAGTGGTTTTTCCATCATTCTCTTATAAAATCCCAAGGCCACAACCCCACCCGATTCAGTCGCCGCCTGATGTTCTGATTTCATCTACTACTTCTCTCCTCTTCACTCATTTGCTCCAGCCACACTGGCTTCCTCTTCCTCTTTAAATCAGCCAACTTCCATTCTTCCTTGTGGCCTTTGAACTTGCAAGCCCAATAGCATAGATTACAATTGACCAGTTCTTGGCAAGATTTATTCTCCCCCTGCCTCTCTCTCTCTCTTTTTTTCCCCTTCAGATTTCTGTTCACTGCTTATGTCCTGGAGGTCTTCCCTGGCCACCTGTCTAAAATAGCTGGCGGTCTCCCTTCTACCTCCAATATGTATGCCAGGATTTTTATATTTTCTTACACTGAATAATGCGTTTTTCACAATACCCATCTGGAATTATCTTGTATATTACTTTATTATCTATCTTCCCAGTAGACATACAACCTTCCCAGTAGATATACAACCTTCATAAGAACAGAAACTTTATCTGGTTCTTTGCTGTATCTTTGGTACATAGGACTGCTCAGTACATATCAGACTCTCAACAAACACACACACATACACATTTATCTTCTGCTTTACTACTTACTGTAATATTCTCCCCGCTCCTTCACTCTTCACTAAGTAAATTAATAATAGATTGAACCATATAAAATGGTAAAATTATCAATAGTTGATCATTTTGAAACTACAAAATGGCAATTTCATATGGTTCAAATTAATAACATTGTATAAAACAAAACAAAAAACCACATGAATGTTACAATGACACATTGATTAAGATAACACAAGTGTTTGATTGGAAAGGTCAAACATCATGATCAGAATATTATTACAAAGAAATAAAACCTGAGGCCACCACTCTGATGCTTCTGCCTTTCCCTAAAAGTTTGTAAGCCAGTAGAGAGTGACAGGATGCCTGCTTCCTGAGTGATAAGAAGAAATGAATGGATTTCACACCGACAGCTTGTTAATCCATTACTTGGCAACCACAACATTGGAGACCAGCCCCCATTTTCAACAATCCTGCTCTCTCTTGAAGTCTTATTTAAGTAATATCTGTGCAATCTGTGAATGAAGTCTAACCAGAGACGTATAAAAATCATAATGGTGTTCACTGACAGATATTAGCTCTTTCTCTGCTAATCCAGGGAAAGGATTTTTTTCATTTTTCTTTCCAACACACCAGCTATCATTAAATTTAAGAAGTGCCAGAAACTAATGCTTTTTTCTAATTCTAACAACCGAAACAGATAATCCCATGGTATTTGCACATTATACTTAATTGCAAATGGTTATCGACAGCGTAAATCTTACATTAGTATGCTAGCTTCAATGAGGTCTATTTGTACTTCCAACCTTTAATACCGTAGATGGTTTAATACTGAATAATCTTTGTATTTCAATATTTTCAGCTGCTTTTACCTTTTAAGGTTTTCTTGCACAAGGTTTTCCCAGAAATTTTGTAATATAATAAATCTACTGGCATTCTAAGCCTATCTAACTTGAGATTTGATGAATTTGATATCCATACTGTAGGTTCACCAACTGAGTATGACTAGAGTATAAGACATTTCTTTTCTTACTTTCTCCCATCAACTAATGTAATTTATAAATATATGCATTCTCCAAGCATACCAAAAAACCTGATATTTATGCCTTTCAAAAAATATGGCAATAATCAATTTTACCCTTCTGCTAACTCAGTTTATACACATAATACTCAAACATTGCTGGCTCAGTCAATGCTACACATATTCCTCTTATTAGGAAGATGTGAAAATGTTCTTGGCTATTAATTAGACTCTGAATAAACAAAAATTATTAAGAGAAAGATAATCAATTCAGTGACAAAAGAGAGTGACATTACCTATGAAATCAAATCAGAGTTTTCTTTTCTTTCTTTTTCTTTTTTTGAGTTGGAATCTCACTCTGTCGCCCAGACTGTAATGCAGTGGCCACTCCCGGCCATTGACATGCTGGGCTCTGGCGATCCGTCCACCTCAGCCTTCCAAGTAGTTGAAACAACAGGCATGCGCTACCCTGCCTGGCTAATTTTTGATTTATTGTAGAGATGAGGTCTCGCCAAGTTGCCCGGTTGGGTCTCAAACCTGCGGGCTCAGGCAATTCACTCACCTCTGCCTCCCAAAGTGCTGGGATTACAGGCTGAGCCACCGAGTACAGCCCAGAGTTTTCTTAAATACATATAATAAACGCCTAAAGTTTCACCACTTATGGCTTTTTTTAAACCATAGAGGTTATGAAAACCCAGCAAAATGAGTTCAAAATTTTACTATCAAAGCATTGATAAAGGCTTACAAAGAAATTAACCATATAGCATATTTTCAAATTAATCTTAATTTGTACTGTTAATCTGTTTATATTTTATAAAACATCTTTCTAAGATAGCACATAAAGAACTTGTTGTTGGAGCACGTGTGTGTGTGTGTGTGTGTGTGTGTGTGTGTGTGTGTGTGTGTGTGTGAATAAAGAGAGAGAGATACAAATGTTAGTAGCATGGTCCAAAAGAGAAATGTCCAATAATGAGACCAGTAAGATGACTATTTCTGTTGGGTAAAAAAACCAGTACAGACATAGTCATTCCATTAATTCCTTATTATTGGACATTGAAGAATGTTTGACTAAACTTGAAGATGTGGGCACTTGGGCGAGTAAACCTTTCACCTCACAAATGTATTTTTTTAATCCTTTCATACTACATAAATTTTATTAAATCTTTATTCAATAAATATTTATAAAAGTAGGGTGGTTTAGTAAAATAGATGTTAATAGAAATGATCATAAAAGAAGAAAAGGTAAAGAAAATACAGGGTTTTTTGATGACACTAATAGAGCTGTATTGCATATTCATTCCCTATTTTTGAGGTGATCTTTACAACAAACTATAAAAATACCTTCTCATAGTCTCTATGTCTAATTATTGTATACCTACTCAGAATTTGTATGTGGGAAATATTTTGTATTTTGCTCTATGACATGCCTTCCTTGATGTTTTAATCTGCTGAGGTTTAGTTCTACTCTAATAATGGTTCTCAACACTGACTGCATATTAACATTACCTAGGAAGCTATTACATAAAACGAATGTTTTGCCTCCTACACAGAGTTATTGATTTAGAATTTCTAAGGAACAAGACCTGGGAATTAGTACCTTTAATATACATTTTAATTGAAGTAGAATATGAATAAAAATGCAATCATCATAAATGTATGGTATAAGGAATTAGCATAAAATGAATGAACCTGTGTAACCACCACTCAGATTAACATCACCAGCATCCCAGAAACCCATTCATATCCTTTCTTAAGCAGACATTAGTACTTTTTAATAATCCCTTAGAAGTTTCTAATGTACAGCCAAGGATGAGAACAACTCATTAAATGTTAAGTATCTTGTATACCAACTTCTCTATTGTGATTGAGTTGTGAGAAACGGGAAATCAATAGTTATTAAACACACACTCAGTGTTGGTGATTGCACAGCATTGTTTTATTTCACCTTTAAAATAAACATTTGAAATATTTATTGTTTAAAGCAGAGACTGAAAAAATGACATAATTTGTGAATGTGGTACCATTGAAATGGGTTTCCTGGAATGCAAACCCAGTCAGTTTAGTGGTTAAAAGATCCTACTGGATTAGACAGACTTAGATTTGAATACCACCACTTCCTAAATGTATAACCTTGAGTCTATTTGTTCAGTTTTCTTTTCAATAAAATGAAGATCACAATATATTCTAAGTAATCAAATTTTTATAAAGTTACATGTAAATTAATTGGCATAGTGCTTCATAAACAGAATTATGGCTAGTATTAGTCTTATATCTGATTCCAGACACAACTTTTCTCACTATCCCAAATTGATTCTTGTAAAAAGCTGAAAATGAAGAAGGCTGGTGCACAACTTCATGTCAGATCTTTAATGTGATGATTATTTTATATAATTTCTATGAGGACCATCAGAATATTGAGTCTTATTATGGAGTGGGTGCCAGAGAAGTAAGTGATCACAGTATATACATGAATGCGTCTCAAACTTCTGAAAACACAGGGGAAAAACAGAACACTTATTATGCCTTTGTCAGATTAACAATTAGATCCATTGATTTAAAATTAGAAGGACTTCATCTGAATAGGTGTCCAGATAGTTTAAAAAATATATTAAAAATGAAACTAACATAATGTTTTATGTGTTCATTTTACATTTTTTCTTTAGTAGAATGAAGATACATGGATTAGATAGATAGATACAGAGGTGTATGTGTGTACTATATATATCTGCATGCATACATATATAAACACACATGCACCCATATCTTTATAAATAGGTAAGGGAACTATGGTAATTAAAACAAATCATAGAGATTTCCTCTCCTGGTCCCCTGAGATTGAGTTACCAAACTACAAGAGCTTTTAAAAAGTCGAGTGATCCTTAGGTGAGGAAAATAACATGATGTCACAGTGTCCTTTCAGGTTAGCAAACAAAAGCTGGATACAGCAAATTGTGTAAGTCTGAGCCAGAGAGCTTTGCCTTACTAAACTACAATGTTAGGGAATTTCCATACAGTCCTGGGATGTGCCCTGTGAATACAATACTTCCTCATTAGACCTGTTACCTCACTTGACCTATTCTTCCTGCTACTCCTGTAATTTTTAAAGAAAATATTAAAGAAAAAAAAAGAAATAAGAGTGATTAATGATTTTGTCTGACATGTGTTTACCCTTCTACTTTGTAGTGTTGGGAGACAAAGATTAACAGCTTCCGTAAAGATTTCACCAGTTAGATCAGTCTTGTGCTCTAGGAATTCCATTACTATGACAATATATTTGTGGAAAGAGCTGTGACTAAGAATCAGCAGATCTAATTTACACCTGGCTCTGACATTTACATCTGTCAAATCCTTTGCCTGCCCCATGTGTAAATTTTCTGTTATATCAGTTTTCCTGTATGATTTGACTTTGGAAGACTGAAGACAAAAACTAAGGGATGCCACAGAATTTTGTTTTTGTTGTTCATGTTGTTGCTTGTGTGCTTGTCTTTAAAGCTTTAAGCTGATGTTTTTGTTAAAGCAGGAATTTTGTAGACAAGTCTGTCAGAGTATCAAAACTCACTCTAATATTGCAGTATCAGTACATCTTTAAGGCAATGATATCTACTCACATAGAGTTTTAGCAAGTTTCAATTCTGATCCAATTCCCCTGAATATGTTAAACTTTTTGATTCTTACGTTTTTATTATCTTAATCTAGTAGATTGAAACTTAGAGAACTTTGTGTTAACACCAAGTATTTATTCTTATATAATATTATTTTTAAAATAATATTTATTATAAATATAGACTAAAGTTTCATAAAAAGCAATTGACAAAACTCTATCAAATAGTTTACAAGACTAATAAAAATTTATTTGAATCATCCTATAAGATTTTCAGAAAAGAAGTAAATTGTAGTAAATTATTAAAATTTTCTCCTTTAAAAGCTTAGGCCATTTTAATTAATCAATTTGTCTTAAAGATGTGATGAAATTTAAGGCATCAAAACAGAGATGTAAATATTGTGTGGAAAGAATCAAGTGACTTTCAGAATGTAAAGTATTGGTATGTAGTTGCTGCTATTTGAGAAGTATAATTTGAGATTCCATATAAAATGTTCATATAAAGGTTTTAGAATGATAATAGAGTTATCAATCATTTTAATAAATGCAATTTATTACAATAGCCTTGTTAGCCACATTTTGGACATAATTTAGTATTTAACCTTACACTATTTTGGTACACTTCAGTTGCTAAGGTATATATTCTCATATTGAAAAAAGGTCAAGTTAGTGGAGACCCATTGAAAAACCAGATTATTATACCATTCTTTGGAGGTAGGAAATCTGGCATCAACTGTACAAATCAGTGCTTTCCAAAGTCAATTTCATATATCATCAATATAAACAGGTTTTCTCAACTGTAGCACCATTGACATTTTAGACTGATAATTATTTGTTGTAGGGGACTGTCCTGTGCATTATAAAATGTTTAAAATTCTACCAATAGATAACAGTAGCACCTACCCATTGTGGCAAGTAAAAATGTCTCCAGGCATTGCCAAATATCCACTGGGGAGAAATTTGTCTCCAGTTGAGAACCACTTTTCTAATGCTTCATCCTTCATAAATAATTTTATGATGAAATTCATATGACAATTTCAGCAATAATGTGACTCTTTCTTAAAGATTCATGTTCAATGTTAGCACTTTAAAGATGATGAACAATCTTACAACATGGAAACCAACTTACTCTTGTTTAATCTAACATTTCCCCAATATTTTTGCTACAGTATTATATATATCTTAGTAATAGTTAATTTAAATTTATTTACTTTGTTACAAAACACACTGTAAAATTCTGGTAAATTTGAATGCCATACAAGCACTTGATTCACTTATACAAAATAAGAGTTCTTATTAAATGTCTGATGTATCTCTGTACCTTTAAGTTAAAAAACTTCATTTAAATAATAATAGTCACAATATAAACCTCAGTAAACTAATAAAGTTTGTAACTCATAATCTGTGTGGGGACCCCACAGAACCCAGAATTACCTTTTGCCAGGCGGGCCCCTTGTACCACTGGCTTCCTCTGCTATGTTAATGCTTTAGGACTCCAGTAACGTCAGTGTACCAGCTAACATTGTGAGAGGCTGTGTTCAACTTCAGTGGCTTTTGTTGTGGCAAACAGATGTCTGATTCTTCTACTATGACAGTGCACCTTCACACCACGCTGAGTGTTTAGCAGTTTTTGATCAAAAACAGCACAACCCCCATATCCCACCCTCTTTATTCACCCCATCTCATCCAAAGTGACCTTTTTTTGTTTCCTCAGATGAAAAAATCCTGAAAGGGAAACCTTTTGCCAATCTGGAAGAGGTGAAACAAAAAACAGCAGGAGCACTAAAAGGCATCACAATGGACGAGTTCAAAAACTGTTCTGAGCAGTGGAAAAAGCATCTTGACAAGCATCTTGATAGGTGTACTACATCAAATGGAGACTTGAAGGTGACTGAAGTTTAAATATCTAAGAATAACTATACAATTTTTATAAATAAATTCTACTTTTTTCTGGGTCCCCTTTGTACAGTAGTTTACAAAATTACTTGACAGGCATTCATCATTTCCTTTTCAAGATTTAAGTATTAGTACTATTATCTTTTTGAGTTGAAGAAATAGAGTCTAAAGAAGGTGATGTGACTAGCCCAATGTCTCACGACTGCAAGGTAGGAAGCAGAAATTCAAACACATTATCAGAGTCCACACTTTTGGTTGCCTTCTCACTTGTCATAGTATGCTTTGTGGAAGTAGACATTCAGCATACAGCCACCCCCTTTCTCCTGGGTGCCAGCCGTGCAGTTGGATGAGATCACCTTCCCCTACCCTATCTCTGGGGTGATTGGCTTCAGTCACTCAGCTTTAACCCATCTCATATTTACAATGACTGATTCACGACAAACTCAATTCAGGCCTAGACTGCTATTCAGTTCATGACATCCGAATAACTCTTTTAGGAGTCCACACTTGCCCTCAGTTGATCCAGTCAGATAGAGGCTTAAGTCTTCAGTGAAGTAGTTGGGGAAGGTAACCCCTTTGATCAAGTCAAGCAAATAGTTTGACGAGCAGATGGACAGGTTAGCAGATATGAGGCCTATTACTGCTGCAGTCTTTTTGCTGTCACATGAAAAATCAACTGCCTGGAAAGCTAACACACAAAGGAGGGTGAAACCAGAGAATCAGAGAGTAAGAGATGCGAGTTCCAATAGAATTGCCTAAAGTCAGATCTTCCATTTGTGACTTTCAGTCATCCAGTATTTCCTTTATTGTTTTGCCCATTTTTAATTTAGATTTCTGTCAATTACAATGGAAAGAATTTTTAGCAATATAACTTAAAGGGAAATAGTTATAAATGCCATGTCATTTCAAAAGTTAGCTATCACAAAAACAAGTTACCTGATGTAAAATCATGTTATTATCTTTAAACCACCTATTATCAATATTAGAACTCTTAGCTTACACATCTTTCTAAGCTAGATCACTGTTGATCATAATCTTTAAAACAGAATGAAAAAAAATTCAGGTGATTTAGTTCGACACAATTAGTAAGGTAACTCTAAAGGAATGCAGACAACCAGTTGCCTACCAGTTGTAAAAAAAAAAAAAAAAAAATTGGAGAGAATGGCCTGGGTGTAGCTTCCTGAAAGAAGAAATGTCAGGATGAACAAAGAACTTAGTATGTAGCATAGTGAAAGGATATTTAGGAAATTCATCTGAAATGCTGACAAAAATAAGATATTAGTTGCATTATTTTTGACAAATAGATGAATGATTCAGTTTAATTGTTTAATTCACTGTGGAGATGTTGGAATCAGAAAAATGATTAAAATCAGACCAAATATTTTTCCAGTTCCTCCATAAATAGATTTTTGTAGCAATTGTTTCTCTTTCAATTCCCTACCTATTTCATGCAAGAGACATATTTCTTATTATTCCTGAAGCTAATCATTATTCTAATTTGTCTAGCTTTCTTTAAAATCCAAACAAATTCAAAGTACTAGATAACAAAGGATAGTTCTTTAAAGATTGGCACATGCTGGTGCTATTCTAAAAAATGCCCATGTTGTCACTGACAGAATCCCAGAATGAGTTACTAACCCTGCCTTTAAAAAGCTATGGAATACACTAGCTACCAGAAGCCACCACTTAAGACAAAAAATATGGGTTCTGAATAATTCTAAACACATATTTATTGTCTTAGGAAGTAACTTTTGTTTACAAGGAAAAAATACCTCAAGTAAACAGGACAGGAACCTATTGACGTGGTCACTTTCTAATGGAATTTCAAAGTGAAAGATATTCTTATATCCATGATATTTCCCAAGACCTCAACAACAGTACTTTGAATGGTCTTTATTGAACACTGTGCTGTGGCAGCAATGTGAATCAAATACCTCCACGTTTGCTTTTAATATCCAATGAAAAAAATGATTTCTTTATCTTTTACTTTTTTCCCCCTACCTAATTGCTCTGCTTACTCATAGTTTCTGTTACCTCATGACTTTGGCAAAGTCTATCATCATGTTTCCAGGTTGATTTCTACAGAATTTAACTTTGGTTCCTGCTGCTAACTGACTCATTCCCTTAGAATTTCCTAGTTCTAATTCTCAAGAGAATCTCACTAACTGAGCTCATCTTTTGCAAGCCAGATCACATTACAGTTTCCTCATCAGCTTTGGGATTGGTTGCCTTTCAGTCCAGTGTGCCATTTCTTTTTCTAGTTGGGCATGGCATAGGAGGTGAAAAACTGTGGAATAAGGTTTATATGAAACAGTTTAACCTGGTAAGGAATGTATTCATGTGAGCAAGGGATGTGACATGTCTAATAGAATTTTGTTCCTGCTAATCAGTTGAGCAAACTACTGTGTTTCATTCATCCAATTTCAAAGTTGTCCGCATCTGACACATTCCATCTATCACATGCATTGTAAATACACTGACAATTTATAAATAGGATGCTGTTAATCTTGTGTCAATTCCACAGCTACCTCCAGAGGCAATGGCAAAAGGTCACAACAAACACTGCTTGATTGGAATCCACTGGGCAACAGTCAAGAGCATTGGTCTGGCTGTGAAAACTGGCTCTATTATTTAATATCTGAGCATTTATTTTAACCTCTTTATTTCTCACTCTCCTAATCTATAAAATGGGCATGCTCCTCAACTATCTTACATGATTTTGGGGAGAATTAAGTGAATCTATCTGTCTAAAGTACATAGAAAAACACTTGGGCACACAGAAAGTTAGATATTATTTTTAATAGTACCATTGAAATACATTCAGCATTTTTCCCTTTCTACAATCTGTAAATTATACAACTAAACACTTTGCCAAAGTTATGAGGTAACAGAAACTATGAGTAAGCAGAGCAATTAGGTAGGAAAAAAAAAAGTAAAAGTAAGGAAATCATATAACATTATTGTATATAACAGCTATACAATAATGGACAATACCTAGAACTGTCACAACAGCTAATTTTTGTGAAAAGGAAAAATGGGAAGAAACGGTCACTTCTCAGTACCTGGAGTCATTCACTTGATCTTGTACTGAGCACATATTTCATTTTCTAGAATGGTTCACTAACTTTGAAACCTGTGGTTCCCATGGATGGTACCTAAGGCCTTTTACTTTTGGAAGATATTTAAAAAATAAGAGTAACTCCAATAGTATTGGCTTGATGCCTAGTTTCTTTTGTAGAGAATAGAATCCTAATATTTCCTTTCTCCAGAAATCACAAATTGTGTATTTATTAGCTGTATCATATAACATGAACTCGCAGCATTTTATTCCAGGATCAAAGCTACTATAATAGCCTAAAGTAAACACCGCAAATCAGGGCTTCCTACCTCTGTAACCTCACCTCCATACACCCAACAGCTTGTTTGCCCACTCACTATTGTCTTTAACTCAGTAGTTTCAATGGGAAAAAGAAATCTTAATGGTATCAGTCAGGCACCAGTATTTGAGTCTATTACAGTGGTCAGATGGCACATTAAACAGTTTACTCAGGCCTGAGTCTCACATGCCTTCACAGAGTAAGAATGTTGGTCAGCTTCATCAGAGTATCAAAGATCGGACTGGCTTAAAATAACATCAATATTTTTTAGAAGCAAGAGTCATGACTAATGAACATGAAAAAAAAAATCACAAGACTTTCAAGAATCTGAGACATGTTTCAACACAGAGTGAGATGGCACAAAGCAATCATTTAAGGCCATGACCAGATTGCAGATAATGAGGGATTGTGTGGATGTTACTGGCTATATTTTGCTACCCTAAAATAGAATTCCTTATTAAACCTAGCTTATTCATTACAGCTTCCCTATACAGTGTTTTCCATACATTTATTGCATGTAAGAGTAATACAAATGTACAAGCTCTTTTTCTTCTCTAGACTACTAATTGTTACAAAACTAAAATGACACTCTGTATTTTATCACCATCACTGCTGTTAATTATAAATAAATCACTCAATCTTTAAATTACTTAGACATTTGCCTGAAGTGCCCCCAAATTAGGTTGTGTTTGTGTCTATGTGTATATTCATCTAAAGAGAAAAAGGATACTATTCAATGGCTATAGCTTATTCATTTCTATACAGTAAGGCCCTGTTGGTCTGCTCCAAGTGATGTGAACTCTCATAACCACCCTTCTTGTTAAATGATCAGAATAGAGAGGGACTGAGCACCACTTGCTTATAGATCTCCTGTGGTTACCAATGCAATCATCTGAAGGTCAGCATGACCACAGAAACCATTCCTACTGAGTGGAATAAAATTTAAATTCAAACGATACAAAACCTTGCAATCTTTTATTTGTCCCAGCTGATGTTAAACGTTGCCAAGATTCATAGAACTTCACAAAGTTTTACACATGCTATGACCATTTGAGTTCACCTACCTTCTGTTTTAATGAAGTGTTGAAAATACATATAGAAAACAGTTGACTTTGTCTTAGACTTGCCCATGACCAGGGCATTTTGTCTCTAAAACATTACTTACCTTTGGACTCTCCTTCATCAGAAATGAGAATTTGTTCTTTTAAGTTACGATAGTCTCAGAGACAGATAAAAATAAAGGTGCAGAAAACTCCTTAATTTTTGTACTACACATCTGATCCTCAATGATACTCAAACAAGGCTTGGATTTTCCCACTCCATTGTTTTATGGCATGTCTCTATAAAAATGATAAGTATAAAAACAAAGATAACTCTTGTGAATTAAAGAGACCTCTTCATCATCCAGTGCCAATCCTTTCTCTTTGTCTATTTATTAAGATGACTTTATAGGAAAAATGATAAAGATCTCTACCATACATGTTAGTCAAAATGCAGCCACACTTAGTAGATTGAGGAACAGAAAATTAAAGGTGGAACCACTCCGTCTGTATTGAGAATGCCTGGCTTGGGAATACAGTCACAGCAACCTTTTTACTCTCTGTTGAACTGACTTGGATATGGTTCTTTTCATCTCCATATAGGAATGAGACAACCACCTCCTGTGGAGGTGGAGACTTACACGAGGTCTCCCTCTCTTGCTAAGATCCTTGCTCAAAAGAAAGGTCATGAAAGCTGCATACTGATCACATTCTAAACCTTTTTGCCCAGGTCCCAGTGGAAGCCTGGATTAATGAGACTGATAAACTCTGATTTACCTTTTAGGACAGTTAGAGAAAAATACCCCATGGTGATCATTCAAGGACAATAAGAGAGGCCATCACCAAGCAGCAGCTTTCTTAACTTGCTATTGTTCCAATTACCTTTGAATTACAATAGGCAATGGCAAATGTGCAAACCTTCCTTTCTTTCCCTTTCCTTGGGTAAGAAGGACACACAGTCAAAGGTCAGAATTTCTAGAATAAAGTGATATGGCAAAGGTTACTAGAATGTTATTTTTATCAAAATTATTATTGATAAAATATTTTATCCATACTCTCATTGTGATAACTTTACATTAAAGTGACTGATTTATGTTATACTGGTATCTCTAATGTTTTTTCTAGTTTGTCAGCTTAGGGTGAATGATGATTGGTTATAAAATATTCAAAGCACTTGGGAAAAAAGGAAATTCATTTTGACAAAAATGCAAATAATAGATAGATGCATGTTTGTTCATAAGGAGAAAAATAAAATTTGACATATAAATACTCATTGAATTAAGGAATCGAAAAATGATTTACAGATATTTTAATTCTATATCTGAATCATCAAGATGACATCGCAGGATGTACTTGATCTTTGATGAATCTACATTTTCTACTCATATGCATTTTATTTCAATTCTAGCATAATTTTCCACATGGTGCTGCCTTGTATTTTGGGACTTTAGTCACCTGTAATACAGGCTAATAAATGTGCCTGTATTTTAGTTTAAAATAAGTCAGTAGAAGGTTGAATAATGCTCTCCAAATATGTTCATGTCCTAATCCCCAGAATCTGTGACTCTGTTACCTACACGGTAAGAGGGATCTTATAGATTATGATGAAATAAAATATCTTAAAATGGGGAGGTTATTGAGGATTATTTGAATGAATTCAATATAATCACAGAATATTACACATTTTAAAAGGAAGCAGAACAGTCAGAGGAGGAGAAGCAGATAGAAGCAGATATGCCAGCGTTGGTTTTCAAGATGAAGCCAAGAGATGTGGACAGCCTCAAGAAGCTGGAAAAGGCAAGGCAAAGAATTTCCCCTGGATCCTCTAGAAGGAACGCCGGCCTGCCCACACCTTGATTTTAGTCCAGTGAGGCCCAGTTTGGACTTATGACTGCTAACAGTGCAAGTGAATGTACTAGTATTGTTTTAATTTGTTAAGTTAAAATATCTGTTACAATAGCAATAGGAAACTCTTATCATATCATTGTAAAGAATCTTTGGGGCAATACATAAAAACTATGTAATTTATTACCCAATGTTGAAATGATTACCAACACATTTTAGTTTGCCCACCCTGCCTTTACACAAAATTAGACCCCTATTGGACTCGGTGAAGTCCCATTACTAAAATACTAAATTATTTCTTTCCTGTTTCCACACAACATAATCTGTGTTACCTGTCTTAAATGTATTTGCAACTTTATTAGTTTTGAAAAAGTACTCAGCTAAGATTAGGCTTACTTTGTTTATTGTTACCTAGTTCATCGTTGGTCATCCATAAAACAGTGTTTAAAACAAGAAGCAATGTTGAAATTCTGTTTTATTTTGAGATAGGCTTTAAAGATCTTCTAATCCTTTGTGAATTCTAGGAACTAAAATTAGTAAATTTACATTTATGAAGAGTTAGGTAACTTGAGTTCCTCAGAGTTGAGTGGGTTATTTAAAACAAAGCAATGGGGGCAAACAAAATGATCTAATAAATATACTTGTACTTTTATTTTAAAGTAACCCAATAAGAATGAAATATTTCAGTACTACATCAAGCTTAGCAAATTTCAAATATAACTTTAAAACATCTAGTATAGGCACTCAGAAATGTTATCACACTTAATTACCACTCATTCACATAAAAAAGAAACTGATATTTTTATAAGGAGAGATCATAATCAGCAAGATAATTCCTTAGCAGTTGTTCAAGAAAATTCTGACCTCAGACTATATTTGTGCGTTGGGAGGTTAACAGTAACATCAAGGACAAAGCAAATATGGAAAGTTCAAGGTGAATATTGAATCTATACTTTTAAACAATTTCATGAAGGTTGGGGTGGGAATAAAGCATACTTTTTTTTTATACTATAAGATTTTTCAATGAGAATGACAGTAAATACTAAACCTTGGAATTGTTACATGTAAAAACGTATTATGAGAAACTCTGAGGAAGAAAACATTTTGGTTGCAACCACAGAGATTTGGCTTCACCCCGTTTGTTCCTTCAAGGTGACCAGATGGATGCCAACGTTTCACAATTGTGCAATCTCTACCTTTAGAACTACAACTGAAGTCCTAATTGCCTGGACAACCCAGGGAAAATCCGAAACTAAGTACACTTTCTTTGTTGAATTATCTGAAGCTGCCATTGTAGACTCTTGCTCAAAATAATTTTGTGAATTTTATCACTGTCAAAGCCTGCCATGTCATACTGTTCATGTGGACATAATTGAGCAGTTCTGATATTGACCAGAAATTTGGCTTAACAAAAGGTGACTGGTTTCTCAACCCTATTATGTATCCAAGAATAAGTACCTTTCACCTCACCACATTTGATTTTATGAAAGTAAATATATGTAAAATTAATTAAATACTTGTAAAACAGTTACCTCTACTACTACATGTACACGTACTATTTGAAATTCAAGCCCTTAGAATAAACAGCTACAAAGTGAAAAAGAGGGCCAGCAAATATACACCTTAAAGACTTTTTTGTTCAACATTTCAATGTACAATAAAGAAAATTAGCATATTTAAGATATAGTACGGTTTCATGTTTGATGAGCAGAGGTTTTGTTTTTTGCTTTTTAAAGAATATATTAAATACTGTATTGAGATTTTTGCCTATCCAAAGTTTATAATTATCACAAAGAATCTTTTGACATAGGCCATGTGGAGGCAAAACTATAAGCAGGGAAAGTTTGTATTTAGCATTTCCTTTCTTGTTATTACCTTTCACCTTGAAGAATAAATCTATTACCCTGAGGTAACCTGGATGCTCATACAAACCTTTTTCTTCTTGCTCTCAAAGTATTTTTTTCTGTATACCATAAAATTCAGGACTCTATTCTCCTGATAGCTCTGATTTAAGGGTAAGTGATTGCTCTTCCCTCCTGAGTTCTAGCCACCGTTCTGTTTGAAATGGGGTTATTTGTATAATGAGTGATTTTTCCCTCACCACCAGCTATCCAAAAAGCATGACTCAAAAGTCTTTCCCACTTACATATTTCACAGAGGATCAGAAGTTGCCTGAAATAAATATGCAATCTTAGCCAGGTAGACCAGGTTTGAATGTAAAAATGAGAAATTTTCTTTTGATGGTTATAGCTAAGCAGCCCTGATGGGTTTCCATACAAGTGGAGTGGGGACTGTAACCAAAATTTCATGGGAAATGACGCTACTGTAAGTAATTCAACTGATGTGACTTTATCCTATAAAACTGAGCTCCAAGTGCCAAAAACATTACAGATAAATGATTAATTTTCCTCCAGTTCACCACCATTCTTGCCTTGACTGCTTTCTCGACTGTAGTGAAGGCAGAGTTATCCCAAGGGATCAACTCATTATTCTGTCCTTGTAGAATTACATCTTTGAATATGTTTTTCATTTTTTGTGTGTGGTTTTGTTAGCTTATTTTTAGCATTAGTGTGGTTTAGAGAAAAGAAAAACATAAGGGCATCTGAGGCTATTGTTAAAGAACTAACACAATTGCATAAAATTAATTTTAAAAGGGGACATAAGGATGAGAGGAATGACAATAAAGGTTCTATATAAGTTTTGCCTTATAAAGTGACCTTTGTAGTTAGCTGAAATGCTGAGAACATTATGCAGAATTTGTTTTGTAGCCTCATTAATTTATACTCCTCTTTTAATTTTCTGTCTGGTTCATCTTGTAAATGGAATTTCACCAATGGAACATTGATATAGGTGACTGCATAGAGATCTGCATAGGAAAAAAAAATAGTTCTCAAATTTATGATTTTGGCTTAAAGTGTTCTTTTGAAATGTTGAGGTCATGTTATAAGGGAACAAAGGAGCTTTGAACATGAGGCAGGAGAGTTACCTGAAGACTGAACTAGAACAATTCCTCTTAGTCATGGAAGTTTTGGCAATGTGTTAACTCATAAGATGAAGACAGAAAGAAACAAATAAAAACTTCACCATAACTATCTGAACTAAATAAACACCAACTTTCTAAAAAATAAATATTAAGCCAAAGGTATATCACTGTTAATAACATAAAAAGTACAGTTCCTCTTTCACTGGAAATTATTATGCTCTTTGTCACTATCAGAAGGTATAGATTACCATGTCCCTAGCTCCCAAGATGTATTAGTGAAGGTGAAGATGTTGACATGCAGGAAAGATGAGGGATTTGCCCAATGTCACCTAGTAAATTAATCAATGGGGAAAGAGAGAGAGCAAAATACAGTTCCACCTTCAAACCCTTGGCACAACTCAAACTATAAATCCCAACCTACGGCATATTTTTATGTATGTATTTTTATAAACTAAATTTAGTTTATAAGGATACATGCAAGCATTCTTATATATATATGTGTGTGTGTATATATATTTAAAAGCCCATTTCTTATTTGTGTGCATTTTTAAAGCATTTTATTTTAAAGCGATTATAGATGTATACATAATTGACATTGAATTTTTTTTCCAAGAAATCTTCAGAATCCAAATGTTTTAAAACCTGCTAGAATTTTCTTTCACTCATGTTGTCTGGTTCAAGGAGCATTTTCTTCAGAATCCTGTCTAGCGACATAAACTTATTAAAGAAGATAATAATAAATATACATTACAAATAGAGAATATCTTCCCAAGTCACATATATAAATACTTCTCTATTAATTCCTTCATAATTAAAAAGTTAAGTTTCTACATCTTACAGATAATTGTTCTTGGAGATAAAGTTATAGCAAAATAATAGACATGGACTTGCCTCTAACGTTCTTACATTTTATTTGTTGAAATGATGTTTATTTATTTCCTTGAAAAGTTTCATGCCCAAACACAATAACTTTTAGCATGTGCATTTTCTTATATTGTTAAAATTCTTTACATTTGGGAATAAGATACAACTGTCTAGCACAAGTTAAATGCCAAGTATAAAAAATAGGAAATAAAATTAAAACCAAAATTAAAATAAATCCAATTCTATAAATTTTTTTCCAAAATGCATTACTGTGCAAACATACAGAATTTTAAAGCCTCAAATAGTGAACACTTTGTACAATGGAATGGAGGCAAAATTTGATCTCTGGCTCCAAGACACATTGCATAATTTTGAAGAAATCATTTACCAGCTACCATTGTTTCACAGTGAGACTGCTATTGGCATTTGGGGCAGGCTAATTCTTCTTTGTCAGATTGGCCTGCTATTTTGCAGTATGTTTACTATCTCTTGTTCCTGATATCAAAGGTCAGTACCACCTTCCATTTATCTTGACACCAATCCCCTCCCCTAAACCCTCACATTCTGCAGTAAATTGGGTAGGATTAGGGACAGGTAGGTGATATCATGCTTGTTGAGAACCTCTATTTTCAAATCATTATATACTTTTTTATTTCCCCATTTACAAACGAGACTTTTAGTTGACAAATGAATTTACTTCCCTTTGTTTTGAGTTTCTCAGATTCCCTACAGTTTACCACACAAAGTAAAATCATAAAGATAATCCATTTAAGGCTCTTTGTGTTGCTGTTGTCATTTAGTTTTTATTTTTCTTGTACCACAAGTGTGACCATTAGATATAAGAGATGTTTTGGTGGACACTGAAAAAGGAGATGGGAAGCAGCTAGATGCAAAGCACGCAGTAGAATGAGACAAAAATATAACCTTCTCCATCATGTTCATTTATCAAAATCTTTCTTAACTTTCAAAGCTCAATTTAGCAAGTCTAAAACTTTTTTTTGAGTTGGAGTCTCACTCCATTGCCCAGGCTGGAGTGCAGTGACATGCACGATCTCAGCCAACCCAGAGTTGACCTGCTGGTTCCAGTGATCCTTCCGCCTCAGCCTTCCAAATAACTGGAACTATAGATGCGGTCTACCATGCCCACTAATTTTTTGATTCATTGTAGAGAATGTGATCTCGCCAAGTTGCTCAGACTGTTCTGGAACCCGTGGGCTCAGGCAATTCCCTCATCTCAGCCTCCAAAAGTGCTGGGATTATAGGCTTGAACCATTGCGCAGGGCCAAAACATTTTCTTTTACTCCCTTCCTTTCTTTTCCCTTAGCAAACTTACCCTATATGTATGTCCTGAAACTGGGAGAAACTATAAATTCATTGCATCACACAGCAACTAGTCTCACTAAAACAAGGTTCATTTTAATAAGTATAAATACTAAATCTTACCATAGGAATCTAAAAACGTAACTGTTCAAAGAAAGAATCATGTGTTTCTCAGTAGCATACATTAAAAAGACTCTGGAAGATTATTAAAACTTCTATGAGCTAAAACAGCCAAAAGAAAACTAATGGTCACTATATGCAAATAAACATATATATGTGTATACACACACACATAGTGCATGTGTGTGTGTGTGTGTGTGTGTGCGCGTGTGTGTGAAATTACAAAAAGCGTCATAAGAAGTATTCCTGAGATTTTTAGGAGGATAAGGCTCTTTTTTCTAAAATCAGAAGGAATTTCTATGCCACATTTGTATATTTTCAGAAGACGCTGCTGTGTCCCTCACCTGCTGCCCTGCAGGCTTCTTTATCTGCCTGAAGTTCCTTACCTATCCAAAAAAATAGAAAGACAGTGACTGTTGGGAACCAAATTCTGAATAGGCTAAAGTTAACCTTGGGTAGCTGTCTTTGATCTCTCTCTTTGTTAGTGGATTTTATGATTTTGCATTCATTTTTTTTTGGTGAAATTTAATTTAGTCATATTCCAAGACATTCTCATTTATTTTTGGATTGAACTCCATCTTTTTAAATAGAAAGAGGGTTGGGTTGAATATATAAAATAGGTGACCTTTTCCCAATGATGAGATTGTGAGAGAGATTTATGATCTTGAAAGGATTCATGTCTACATAGATGGCAAATCCCAGCATTTCTAGCCTCTGCCACTGCCTAATTTCCCTCTGCCACATTGCTTTGCTGCAGTGTTCAGTCATTGTCTTCTTTGGTATGTTTCAATTGACAGGAACATTTACAAATGAAATCCTTACTAAAGGTGAAGTAAAACGATTTTCTCCTTCAAGGTCTGAATTTAGGAACCTGTCTTTCCTTATAACAGCTGATGACATCTCTGGTGTCTAGGAACAGAAGGGGGAATCCATCTGTTGGCAGGAAGAAAAAGAAAGGATGTACACAAGGTAATGCACATTTGCAATTTATTCCAAACACTAGAGATAGAAAGAGTTTGAGTTGAAGTCGCAATGCTAAATGTCTAGGTGCATGTTCTTTCTTATTACACACAATAGTCACATTTGGAGTGAACTTAAGAGATGACACTTTGAATAGTCACTTTCTTCTCTCAAAATCCTTTTGAAAGTATAATCTATAATCTTAAAGCTTGTGACATGTTAAGAAAATTAAACTAGGTATACAGTGTACTTTAAAATGATCACTGCCATCTTGTCTGTTTTCACCATCATTTTAGATTCCCTGATACAGAGAGAAATATGTATTGAGATATGCCCTTTAACTCGGAGTCTTAGGATGTTTTTCTTTCTATTTTTTGATGCTTTTAAAATTGTTAATTTTATCTTGGGGAAAACTATGTGCACACCAGGCTCATGAAATTGACTGAATCAGCTGAACAACCTGTCTAGTTTCTGTGTATCACAACTTCATCATTACCTAAAAAAATTGGCTCTGTGAGCTGCCTGGGTTGGATCATTTTAATGATGTGTTACAAAATATATCTGAGCTGCTATAAACAATCCCTCCTTTGTTGAAGAGAAAGAAAAAGAGAACGAACAAGAACAAGTAAATTGCTTCCTGTTGCAAAGTGATCACTCTTAAAAATAATTCATATAGTACTTTTTACAATGCTCCTCTTTGAATAACCACCAGCAACCACAGTGGTAGAATGATGCACATGTGTGTCTATCTCCTGAAAATCTTATTGAACTCCTTTGCTATGTTTTCCCTTTGTGTCTAAAAAGTTATGATTCTTCAAAACTAAATTAACTTATGTTTTAATGCCAAAAATACATAAATAACCTGGAAAGACTTTCCAAGAATGAGAATCTTTACCTTGTCATGTTTGATGTAGTGAAAAAGGCAGTGGATTTCAGGTTCTTTAGTTTACTAGCTATCTTTGGGAAAATTGTGCAATGGGCATATAAAATAGATTCCATATATTTGGTGAAGTTAACGTGAAGTGTATTTGGCACATTGCAAGAGCTCTACAACAGAAGTTGGTTGAATCTGACCTGAATCTAATCTATTGTTCACTAAGAGAATCAAAACAGTAGTTCAAAGGATTTCTTATCATTTGGGTCCAAAACTAAATAAAACATTAGAACATGCAGACACACACACAAGAACACTCACATAGCCTCAAGAAAGAAACTAGAACAGAGTTCAATTTTAATTTGAGGGGAAAATGGCATTCAAAACATGATTCAGTGAATCATTGGGGCCTTTGAATTTATGTCTTTTATAATATGCTCTAGCATGATGGCATGATGGTCTATTCTCAAACTTGGTTTCTCCTGCTCAAAGTACTTTGTGGAGTAAAGTAAACTTTAGGCTTCAGTCTATCTTTCTCTTCCTGCCTTCTAACTTAGCACAATAGTAAGGTGGGTGGCAGAAGAGTTTAGTTAACACAAAAAAGCACATTTTCTGATTTACCTAAATTTGAACTTCAACTACAATGGAACTAAGCACCGCTTCTAATTCAGAGTGTAGTTTTATTGCTAATCGTTGTACACCTCACCCATTTTCATGCAAATGAGAGAAAAGGCACATGCTGACTTTCTTCTTCACATTCACTGAAGCTTCTATTGGATCCCATACTTTCTGAATAACCATTAGTTTGACACAGGATCAAATTTGTAATTTAAAAAAAAAGCAAGTCACTGACTCTGTTTCTTCCTTTTATGAAAGAGGCAGTCAAAATATCAGGACAGGAGGAGATTCTATTTTTTATGCCAAGAAATGTAGGGATCCCTTCCCTTCTGGAGCCAAACTAGGATAGTTCTGGTGTAAAGGCTTAGGATAAGACTTACTCAAGCACTCTCAAAGACAGTATCTTCATTATTAATCTGAGAGTGAACCAACAAGATTGTGGAAAAGATCATCTAACACTCAGTGAGCTTGCTGAAGTAAATGCCCTCAGGCCAAATTTGAAAAGGAAGGGTGCCACATACACAGAAAAAATTCTGTGGAAACAGACCCTTCCACCTTACTGTATTTGATATATTCCAAGAGTCTTATTAAGGTCTCACCCTTCACCAGGAGTTCGAACTGCAGTTCAAATTTTTTTATTTTGCAACTTTCCTTGGAGGTAATAGTCTTTACTGCCACAGCAATTCTGGAGACATAGAAGACAGTAAAACACACACACACACACACACACACACACACACACACACACACACGCTCTACCATCCTTTCTCTGAGGCTCCCAGGTAGGCAACTTTCCCCACAGGGCAGCTTATTTTCATCAGCTCTTAGGAGCCTGTTGCTGTCAAAGGTGTCCAAGTTCCTAATGTGTACTATACAAGCTAACAAACAAAGTGAATTCTTAGCAACTGTGTCTCTAAACAATTGCTTTCAGAGCAATACTCCTTAAATTTTAATGTGCCTAGGAATTACCTAGGGATCTTGTTAAAAAACAGATTCTGATGCATTACGTTTGGGGTGAAGGCATAGATTCTGCATTTCTAATAAGGCCTCAGATGAGATAGACACAGTTAATCCTCAGACCACAGTTTATGATGGTTCTTGCAAGAACTCAACACCATCTCTGTAATACCTTTCAGAGTTGGGTTCTTGCTGAGATATCTAGCAGCGAAACATATAAAACAGCTCTTCGTAAGATGTTTTCACCAGGAGTTAATGTTTTTACTATGGGAAGCAAGTCTATGTGACATCAATGGAGTTTCACGCTGAGATTTTTTTTTTTAACCCAAGCTTTGCTGTGCCTTGAAGCAAAGAGGGCAAAGTTCCCTGAAATCTTTACTGCTATACTGACTCAGAGTTAGTACCTTTGTTACACAAATGTTAAGTCCTTTGAGCAATACTGGTAGTTCCCAAAGTTAGACAATTTGTTGATGTAGCCAACACCTCACATACTTGTCTCTTACCCTTCCATAGTTTACAGGGGCTACCAGGGCAGGTGATTCCCAGGAGTTATGCTGATTCCGCACCCACATCCTTTTTACTCAAGCAGGCTTTCTACATGGTGACTGTTTTCCTCAAGAGCCATAGAATATAGTACCCAGAACCTTGGTGGCTCAGCCTGTAATCCCAGCACTTTGGGAGGCTAAGGCGAGTGAATTGCTTGCAACTGCAGATTCGAGACCAGCCCAGGCAACTTGGCGAGACCTCGTATCTACAATAAATACAAAAATTAACCAGGCATGGTAGTGTATGCCTGTAGTTCTGGCTACTTGGAAGCCTGAGGTGGAAGAATTGCCTGAGCCCAGTCCAACAGGTCAACACTGGGGTGGCTGTGAGCGAGCCACTGCACTCCAGCCTGGGAGACAGAGTTAGACTACAACTAAAAAAAAAAAAAAAAAAAAGAGTATAGTACCCAGAACCAAAGTTAGTGGACTTTGATCTCCAATATCTTCTTCTAGAAAGATTGCTGACATGATATCAGTGGAGGATAGGATAGCATCCTCCACTGATGTTAACTCCCCTAACCTTAGTCATTGCCATCTGTTGACTTCCAGGTCTGTCTTCCACATTCACTGCAGTTTTGGATCCTGGTTTATAACTTTTTTCTTCTATATATATGAATACCATCCATTCATGCCCTCCATCATTTATTCCACATATTAGTCTTCATCTTTAGTTCCTGCTATCATATTCTACCACAGATTTTCAAATAGCCATCACTGTTTGATCCTGTAGGATTGGGATTTTATTGAGGTTAATC
Organism: Carlito syrichta; assembly: GCF_000164805.1. NCBI lineage: Eukaryota > Metazoa > Chordata > Mammalia > Primates > Tarsiidae > Carlito > Carlito syrichta. The sequence goes on along the minus strand of NW_007258247.1, from coordinate 468,137 downwards.
TCAAAACAAATTTCAGTCTCCTATTTCACAGAGAAAATCATGCTTTCCAATCCAATTAATGTATCTGCATCTTCTTGCACCTGTTCTCCTTGTCCTTACATCTCAGGATGAATTCCTCCTCCATCTAGGGCTAACAGCATCACTTGAAGATTGATGTTTCAGGGTTATAACAGTTATGCTATTTACATAGCTGCTTGTAACAGTTATGTTATTTCACCTAAAATAACAAATTATCTCTATTTCTTTCCTCTGACTTATTTCCTTCAACATATAAATATACTCAAAACATTCCTAACTTGAAAACTTGCTCTGGCTTTTCTTTTTAATAATCATACATTTTTCTTCTTCCTTGAATAACAAAGTTACTAGAAAGACTAGCCTGAACTTGAGCCTCTCAAGTCTTTAATTTTCATTCAGTTTCTCATCCAATATGAGGTGGTTTCTGCATCTACTATCCCACAGAGCTTGATGTGTCAAGATCATCAGCGATTCTAACTGCTAAGTGTAATGAGTGTTTTTAAGTCATTACCTTGAACTTTCTGAAAAGTTAAAGTATAAATTGTTTCTCCAAGTTCAGATCTCTTCACTGTCTTCTAGTTTAGCACCTTTTCCTGAATGTTCTCTTCTGTCTCTGACCAGTTCATTATTGTTTAACTGTGCCCTGTAAACTTCACAATAGGTGTCCAGGCACTATGGTGTGGTACAAATGGATTACAGTTGCAATGGAGATGGTATTGCCACAGGAATGACTGTGGGTGCAGGAGCCCTCAGGTAGTTGAGTCTGGTATCATGCATGCATCACAAAAACAAATGTCTATTATCTGTGTGTGCCATGTTGTTGTAATGATTGGGAATCAATACTTACAACATTGAGAGACTGCTAATTTTAAGAGTTTAAGCTAGACCCTCTTTAATGTCTTTTCTTTTCATTCTGATAACCAACACTCCATCCCCAGGTGATCTCCCTTCTTTTATACACAGAGATATTTTCCATGTCTAGTTCTGAGTCACATTTCAGAGTTGCAAATTCAACTGCTTTTTTCCACATGTTAACTTATTGATTTCTCAGGCATCTCAGATTTTTCAAAATGTCTCAAACTGAGCTATATTTTCTCCCCCAAACAGAATTTTGGGCTACATTGTACATATTGGTGAATAACACAGTCTTCTAACTAGTTGTCCCAACTAGAGACTAATGATCATCCTTTCTATGGTTTTTGCCCCTCTCTGTTATATCTATTGGTTATTAGGTCTTAATCATCTCTCATATCTAACCCCACAAAAATCTAATTGGTTAGTCTCTAGCTTAAAAAAAATCCATCAATAATTTCCTATTTTCATGAGGAGCAAATCCAAAATTCAAAATCCAAAAAGAAACACAAGGTCCTTTTCTGTTTTGACCCCTATCAATTTAGCTTTATTCCTCCTTATGTCCCTTCCCTATATATCCACATCCACTCCCCAAGCTCCAGGCATATTCAACTCCTTGCAAATTTTCTAGTGTATCACTTTTGCCTTTGCAGATTCTTTTTTCACTTGACCAGTTCATCTTTATTTTTCATGACTCACCTAAGGTGTTTAACTTGTCTTTCTTGATAAATCTTCTACAACCTCCTTAGTACCCTAAACTTTTTTTTACCAAGGTAGTTGACACTCTGTCGTAATTGTCTATTTGCTTTCATTATTACTCAGTGTGATTGTGAGACTCCTGATGGCAGGTACCTCATCCTATTCATCTATGTCTCCCTTGACTTAACCACAATACCAAGTGATATGGTTTGAACTACATCTTCCAAAAATGCTATGTTGAAGTCCTAACCCTTAGTAATTCAGGATGTGATCTTATTTGGAAATAGAGTCTTTGCAGATTTAAATGGATTAAGATGAAGTCATTAGGGTGGGTCCTAATCCAACATGACTGGATTACATTCCCCTCATAAAAAGGGAAAATTTGGACACCAACACATGCAGAGGGAAGACAATGTGAAGATACACGGTGATAACTCCATGTGATGATAAAGATAAATATTGGAGTTATGCATCTGCAGACCAAGGTATGCCAAGGTTACAGAAAAATCATCAGAAGTTAGGAAGATTATACAAGGAAGGAAAAAACAGGAAAACTTCCCTACACATTTCCATGGGAGCATGGCCTCAGTCACACTTTGATTTCAGACTTCCAGTTTCCAGAGCTAGGAGACAATAAATTTCTATTGTTTTAAGCCATCCAGTTTCAAAACTTTCTTATAGCAGCCACAGCACATTAATACATGGAGGAATACAAATATTTTGGCAGGTCTCCCTTCAAAAAATAAGTATAGAAAATAAGGAATGTCTAGAGACTCTGCTTCTACAATTTGGTCAGAAGAAGATGTGATATTCTTTGTCTGTAAAATGCAGGTGATAATAATAATTATACTTTCCAGAAAGTTGCTGCAATTAAGTGAGTAAGTATATATAAAACACTTAAAAACAGATTATAAAATAGTCAAAAAATATGTTTATTTTTATTATTACTTGAATTATTTCACAGGGTACCTAAGAGGGCACATTCACACCAGAATACTCAGGGCTAGGACATAGGGCCCACAAGATTCCAGCGATGGCACCCAACACATGATTTCTCCAGGTCTGACTTTCATTGACTTTCAGAGGCCAGATTCATGCTGGAAGCCATGGCTTTCCTTGGCTTTGGGCCACAAGTTTTTTCCTTAAAAATGAGTATCTGAAGTTGTAATGTAAGTAATGGAAACAAAATCCATTATTCATTTTAGATAAATAGTCTTTTATAAATAACTACTAAGGATTTACCTTTTTCATTAAGCAAACTTGTCAGGAAAAATCCAAATTTCAGAAAACAAATAAGATGACTATTCGTGTCACATATAAATATTTATTTTTCAGAATTTCATGAAGTAAGATACAGAAATTTTTTTGAAGTTGAGTAAAAGTATACATGCATTTAAAAATTCTTGCTCAAGTATCTTATCCACAGAGATAGTGTGGATACACTGGCAATGAATAAAATGCTGATGATCTTACAGGTTACTCTTTTTGCTTTAATACTTTATTTCTTTTCCCCTCAGAAGTGCTGCCTTTTTAAAGTCTTTAAAAGCTCTGTGAACTAATAGTCTTCTAAGAGTTCTTGAACTCCTCATTAAATCAAGCTCACAGAATTGATCTAATGATATACAAATCCTAAGTTATAACTGACAAATACATTTAAAATTTTTGTCACTCCAGGAACGTTTAAGATCACCAGATGGTCTTTTAGGTATCTTCATTGAATGTGAATATATGGGGGAAAAAAGACATTTCAGGAACTACACTTGGAAGCTTATTAGTGAACCCAGCAGAACATCAGATAGAAGACTACGCATTTTACACACCTGTAAGATTACCTTGAAGTTGAGTTTACTTGCACTTTTCATAATGAGTGAAATCCTAACGTGGCAAGTGGCATCTTATTGGTCTTGAAGATTTTTTAAAATTCTCAGGTCTCCAAGTCCCTATCACAAATAGGAGAGAGTTCAGTTCAGAGAATTCTATATACTAGACGTTTATGAGTGTTTAGAAAGGGACTTTTCTTTAGTACCGAATTTCTTCATCTTTTTATTCTTTCAGTAAAGCTAAGGATGTGCAGGAATATAATCAATTATGAAGTTGTAACTTGCTTTATAAATATAATTTGGGAGGAACTCATAAACAGAAAAAGTGAACAGCAGAGTTGAGAGGAAAGCAAGAAAGACAGTCCTCACTGAAAAAACAGGTGAGAAGGTTGGTTGTCAGTTGCTAATGTTCTATGGTTTGAAACAGACCTCCAAACTCTTCATGACATGTTGTAAAATGTTTTTCACGGGACAAATATTATTTGGTTAAAAAAGTAAAGATACATAATAAGAAAAAAAGAGAAACAAACACCTTTGACTCGATTAGTCTTATTAGCAGCATACACAGGATGGATTGGTGGTTTATGCAACCAGGGGGACTTTGTGGAAGAAAAGAGAAACTAGGTAAGCAACTAACAATCTCAGATTGATCTTACATGGCTCACTTTCCTTATATTCATAACAGTAATATTCTGAGTTTTTTCCCCAAGGCCTGTACGAACTTATCATTGACTCTAAAGCATGGGGCAAGGGAACCAGTTTACACACGCAGAATGAGATGCTGTTTTCTTTGAAGTTGATGGGCGCATTATTTAAAAAATAGCTAGACTGTTATTAACCATTTCTGAATATCATTATATGCCTTGACTATTTTTTTCACAAAAACAATAAAATAAACAAAGAGGGTGAATTTCAAGCTATACCGCATATAAACAAGACACCCTGTGGAAGGGACGGTGGAATCATAAATCATATGTCTTTTAGGAGAAATAGAACCCCTTCAAGGGACAATGTTCCACTTATGGAAAACGATCTCAAACAATGAGAATATAGCAGTCGTAGTAATAGTCATAATAATGTTAATAATAATAATAGACTGCCGACCTTGATTCATGGGTGAAGAAATGCTATAAATTCTTTCTATTCTTCTTTACATACTCATGTTAAGCTACTACTAATAAGATCACAAGTATGCACGCTTAATATTAGTAATAATAATGTCAAAGATGCTGTTTTTCATGTTTACATAAAGTAAGGTTTTCAGAAGATGGTGAGGAGCAGTGCTTCCCTTGGGGTGGAGTGGAGGTACTATTGACAGGTTGCACTGGGATGTCTGACATAAAGCAATAAAATCAGCAACTTTGGCTCCTGCCCATTCAACATTTGGAGCACCCTTACCCTCAGTGCCGGAAAAACCTAAAACACCAACTGCTCCCTCCTCCGCACTGCACTTCACACATATATTTGCAAACATTGCCAGTTGAATGGTGTTATCCCTGTTTGAGAGATACACATCTAAAATAAAAAAGTAAATTTTCTCAAAATTGGAAAAACAGTTTCAAAGAGTGTACTTTTTCTCTTTTGATTTCTTTTCTCCTTCCCTATTGCTACAAGGTCTAGAAAACATTCCTACCTTTTAGCTATAATCCACCACGCTATCAGAGCAGGAAAATCGATGCAGTATCTGGCACAGAGTAGATGTCCAATGAACTTTGAGTTTCTTTCCTGACTTATCCCCCTTTTTCCAAGAATAGAAAATGAAGTGTGGAAACATTTTATATTGAAATATTTGGGTTATAGCTTTATTGCTCATTTGGAAAGGGTAAGTCATGTTCTTACCTATTTGCTTATCAAAAGCAAGTTGTCCACTCTTGTTCTGTCACCTGAATGGACAAGGCATAATTTGCTTCATATTGCAACACAGAGCCTAATCTTTCCTAGCCAAGTTTCAAACAAATTTCAACTACAGGAATTATCAACCATTAAAGGAGACCATGTACAACAAGGTACAGGCACTTTTCTGACTGATATAGACTGGTTTTTTATTTTTGGAAAATAGCCTAAAGCTATTATTGCTCTGGGTTTTTGACAGACATTATGTATTGCTATTTCAGAAGAAAGTTTAACTTGAAAAATCAAGTAGCCTGAGGGTTTGGAAGCATACTTAAATTTTTAATAAGTTGTCAAAAAATACTTTGCAGTATTCATTTGTAATTGGACTAAAATTCTGCAAATTAATATATAAACTGCCCTATCCCATTAACAGTTCTTTGTACAAAAACAGTTAAAGGACCAGTTATCAAGTATGTACCAAGAGAACTGGGAGGTGCTGCCTGACTACACTCTACTTTCTCTGTGCTAGACAGAGATGTACTATCACAAATATATTTTTGTCTAGAACCAAATTGATAGGTCATCTTTTGGTTGATTTTGAGTAGACCATGCAAATAAAGCTCTCAGAATAGATCCTGTAATAAAGCTTATAATTATCCACAGGTCAGAGAAATTTATTTAGCATCCAGAAAGAGAAAGTGAGGAAGGGAGAGAGGAAGAGGGAGAAGGAGAAAGAGAGAGGAAATATTTTTTGGTTGAGGTTGAGGCTAAGGTGATGATGTCAGTAAGTGACTTGGTCATTTACAAAGTGAGCTTCAGAAGTAATTATTTGATTACTGTCAACTGGTAAAATTTGTATACTAATTAAAAATATTGACTATTTGATTGACTCAAACATTACTCTTGGTCTGGGAAGTTAGTGGGTCTGGGACAGAAAGATAAGATTATAGGAGGTTTGGATTAGGTCTAGGAGAAATATATCTTGTCCTCCTGGAATCTTTGGAGACTCGTATTATAGTAAAACAAGCAAGACATTTTAATCCAACAGTGCTAGTTTTGAGGTCTGCATTTTTCCTTATCAGTTTTGGAAATGTATTCAAGATTTGTATTTCCTCTGAGTGTAAGTTTCCCCGAGTAAAAATTTCAATAATAATAATGACAAAAATGATAACAAAAATAATACTTGCTTTATGATGTTGTTATGGGAATTTTACTAAGAAAATATATGGGGGACTGAAAATTAAGTTTATGAAATTGCCTCTGTGTTTACATTGGCAGCACTGTAAAAAGAACTCAGTAAGGTTTTATTACTTTGGTATATCAATGTCTCATAGTTGTGTTCATGTTGACATGTGACAGTGTCTTGCTGAGTGGTCTTCATTATTGTTGCATATTTTTGTGTACCATTGTGAGAATACTGGAGCACGAATTAGAGCAACAAACAGACATTAAATTTCTTGTTAAACGACAAAAGTAGAAGTAAAAGCAGGGGCATGTTAATCTAAGTTTATAGAGATAATGCCATGAAGAAAATGGCAGTGTACAAATGAATTAAACATTTTTCTGAGAGGAGAGAACATGTTGCTGATGAAGAAGAGGATTACCAGTAACGAGCAGAACTGATGAAAATTTTGCAAGAATTCACTGAATTGTGCATCAAAATCATCAGCTGACTGTGAGAAGCTTGGCAGACCAAATAAACATCAATAAAGAAACAGAAAAATCTTTTTTTTTTTTTTTTGAGTTGGAGTCTCACTCTGACGCCCAGACTGGAGTGTGTACTCCTGGCCACCGCAGCCTTGCCCTGCTGGGCTCTGGCGATCCTTCCGCCTCAGCCTTCCCATTAGCTGGAATTACAGGCATGCACTACCACGCCCGGATGGTTTTTTGATTTATTGTAGAGATGAGGTCTCGCTGCCCAGGCTAGTCTCGAACCTGCGGGCTCAGGCCATCCACTCACCTCAGCTTCCCAAAGGCGCGGGATTACAGGCTGAGCCACTGAGCCCGGCTCAGAAAAATCTTAACTGAAAATCTTGGCATGAGAAAGGTGTGGTTTAAAATGGTCTTGAAGGAGCTCTTGCATCATGACAATACACCAGCTCACACAACACTGTGAGGAAGTTCGTATCCAGTAAACAAACAACTGTATTGGAATACTCTCCCTTCTCACCCAATCTGGCCCCAGTGAGTAGTTCCTTACCAAAGATAAAGGACATATTGAAAGGAAGATATTTTGATGACATTCAGGACATCAAGGGTAATATTACAACAACTCTGATAGCCATTCCAGAAGAGTTCCAAAATTGCTTTGACAGGTGAACTAGAGGCTGGTTTCAGTGCATAGCTTCCCAAAGGGAGTACTTTGAAGGTGACCATAGTGATATTCAGCAATGAGATATGTAGCACTTTTCCTAGAATGAGTTCACAAACTTAATTGTCAGACACATATCTTTTGCATTTATTTCTGCATTGAATTATTATTATTATTATTTATTTATTTATTTATTTATTTTTAGTTGGAGTCTCACTCTGTCGCCCATGCTGGAGTGCAGTGGCATGCTCACGACCACCAGAGCTTCCACCAGCTGGGCTCTGGTGATCCTTCCGCCTCAGCCTTCCAAGTAGCTGGTACTACAGGCATGTGCCACCATGTCCAGCTAATTTTTTGTCTCGCCAAGTTGCCCAGGCTCGTCCTGAACCCGTGGGCTCAGGTAATCCTCTCACCTCGGCCTCCCAAAGTGCTGGGATTACAGGTTTGAACCACCGCTCCGGCCCATTATTTGTTTTACTAATGATTGGGACCTGAGATAATAGAGTGGCTCTAATAAATCTCTAGAACTTATTAAGGTTATTCAGACTGACAAACATGGGCTAAATATCCATGGGGTGGTGTTTGACTAGTGTATACCAGAGTTAGTTTACAGCTTGCCAGAAAACAGAAATAGGATGTGAAAGTCAGCTGCTTTTTGACTAACAGAAATAAATCCTTAGAATATATTTCCCAAGATGTTTAAAACTTTATCTAAAATGTAGAAATAATCTTGTGCAGTTGTACTGTCAGAATGCCAAATGCATGTAATGCACATGGTTATCTCAGGAACTCATAGCATTCAGATTCCTTACAGCCATCTAAGATTTCTGGAGAGGCACAAAGGAATTTTAGTTGTACTGTAAGGGATGATTAGATTTAGAGAGGTGAAATATAGAATTAAGGTATTTTCAAAAGTCACAGATAATCACAGTTCTAAATATGAAAACATTTGACTTATTTCAGTGATTGGCTGACATGATTGGAGTATAGGTTTCTAGAGTATTCTATGAGAGAAAATTTAAAAGATTATTTGAAAATGGTTTTTGAAAAGTCTTGAGTGCCAAATAGCCTATGTATCTTTAGGGTTTTTGAGTGAGAAAAACATTACGAGGAGAATGGAACTTTCAGAACACTCAGCAATGATGTGTAGCATGGAAGGGGAGGGTACACAAACCGGACACGTGCTGAAGAATCAGTATGTGCTACAAAGAGTCTGTATCACTTTCTTTAAATAACATAACACAAAATCAAAAAGTAGTAAGAGATAAATAAAAATAAAGAAAATTGGCAAAATGCTGACACTTTTTGAAATTGGGTACTGGCTATATGGGGGTGTCTTTTACTATTATCTTTACTTTCGTGTATGTTTCAAATTATTTATAATAAAAAAATAATATTAGAATTCCTGAAACGTTTTTGAGTCTTTAGCCACTTTGAATAGTTAATAAAGAAAATTGATAGTCTTTCCAGAAATACACACATTCAAAAATATGTAACAATGTTTTCAGCGGTTTCTAGCTCTCTTCTCCCCTTTCTTCACCCCGAAGTCCATCCATGTGTCTCCTGTGTCCAACAGATTCTTTGTTTATACATAGGAAATGTCCCCAAATCAAGACCCTTGGAAACTTTAGACTATGACATAGGAACTTCCAGTGAAGTTCATGGTTCTCATTCCTCAAGGCTTGACTTTAATTCAGGTCACTTTTACTTTCTACACTTCCCAAGCACCTTCTGTTCTATGTCACACAGAACTTTCTCAAGAGTGACAGTGCTTCCCTCATCTGTGCTCTGTTTAAACTAAGGCAGGAAGCCAAGGTCAATTCAAAGAAAAGAAGTGGTTTATGATACTGTGGCACATAGACACAGAATTGTTTATGACAACAGAGGCATTTTCTAAACTCCAGTCAAAGGACTTTAGTAGATTACTCAACAGCTGATTAGTATTATACATAGCCAAACTGATTATTGTTCCGTGAAATGAAACCTAAGTAAGTATAAACTAGGTAAGGAAACAAAAATATTTTATATGTCAGAAACTTGGATTTTGGTGTTATAAAGACCCAAACTCAAAATTCAGTTCCATAAACCTAGTATTTTTAAGACCTCAAAAAAACCCACTTATTTCCATGAGTTGCAGTTTGTTTGTTTGTTTTTTTCCTAAACTGTGTGATATCTAATTCTGACTTACTGAAAAGATTAAAATGAGACATTAGTAAGATCCTTCCAACTAATGATGGCTATGAATTGATATTTCAAACCAGGGCTTGACCAGGATTTTGATCTAAGCCTCATTATTTGATCTGAATAAAGTCTTCTGTCCCCCAAGTATTTTCCTCACATGACTTCACATTTATCATTTTGTATGCTTAAGTTCTACCAATTAAACCTCACTTTTGGCTAATAGAAGGATGCAACTCATGAATCCATCTGTATCTACTGGAAACCAAAATATCTCTTTCATAATAAAGATGAGATAATATTGGTTAAGGAGAGAATTTTTAGTATAGATATCAGGGAAAATGAGGGAGGGAATTTTTCTTTAAATATGGGGAGATGGAGAAGAGAGATCCAAGAAGAATGCCAAAAGTGGACAAAATTTGAGTAGCCTAGTAGCCCTATGGGGATTCTCCTTGCAGTGTAGTAGCAATGGATATGCATCACTTTCTCTAGCAGTGTACTGGCATTACATTGTAGGAAATTTACATCACAATCTATGTAAATTGTGTCATCTGTGTGACTATAGTTGGTGGCTCTGGCTGGGCCTGAGAGGGAAACAGGAGGAAAGTTACATGCTACCGAAACAATGCAGAACTGGAGTGAATGCGCACAAAAAAACAGGTATTGTGCTCATATACACCCTAGTGCCTGCATGTGCATGCTACCTTTTAATATACTAAAGCATGAGATATACAATAACAAATCAATTTTTAAAATAATAAACTTCTTTAAATTCAATATCTGGACACCAGAACTATCAAAAAATAACTGTCAGAAAAACGCAATTGATGTAACACTGTGTATATAAGCATTGTTTTTTTTTTACCCTTGGCAGACAGTTATAAATGAGAATACAGATTTTTTTACTTTAAGAGATCTCTTATCACTTAACATGTAAGCTGAGGTTAATTTTGTTGGCCACTTACTGAAAAGGCTAAGGGTTAAAAGGAAAGTCAACACTTATTCTGAATATTTGCAACAGTGCTATCAGAGTAAATTTCCCAAATTGATTTGTTGTCACATTGGGTATAACAAAGGACCTGCATTTTCTGATTTGTGGAATTATTTATAAGTATAGAAAAAGAATCAGTTTTTTGAAACTGGAATCATCATATAAAACCTGGAATATATTTTTGCCTATATTTTTATGCAGAAAATTTCTCTTGGCCTATACTAAAAAAAAGTTTTATATTTTATTGGTCCTCTTATAATACAGTTCATCTTTAGAGAGTTAAATAATTCCTTAAACTGAATGATATTTGATGAATTGAAGTATAGAAACTAGTGTCAGTGATTAAATAAGAAATACATGTGATGACATTGTATCCCAGTGATCTTTAGCTTTTGGACAAAGATGCATTTATGAATTTATGATCAGAAAGATACCCTCTCAAAACAATGAATGACTTTAATCCAATTCTTCCATACAAAGTTACTTTTATCTCTCTTTTCTATATTCTAAGAGCCAAAAATATGGTTGATTGGGTACTGAGAATATATTAAATCCCTGCCCACAATAAAGAAAGCCCAAATAGTTTATGGGTGTTTCTGAAAAAGTTTATCAGCAGCCATAGTGTCCACAAAAGTAAAAAGAATTCTATCTTCACTATTAAAATAACTTTGAATGTTGTATTATCCATTAATGTTGAAAAGAAGTATTCTGGAATCCCAAGCTTCTTCCCCTATAACTACTCCCAATAGCTTAGTCAGGGACTATAATAATAGGAAATAACTGGGTCTCAGCAAAATTTAGGGTTAAGAGAAACAGACTTTGCTGTTGTTGTTGTTCCCCTTAGAACTAAAATGTGCTAAAATAATCTTAGAAAAAAATGTTCAAAGATTAGAAATAAGAAAGGATATAATTAGAAAAAAATAAATCAGAGGGCTATTCATATTTTTGGAAATTTATTATTCCCACTATTTTGTTCTATATTTTGGTGAGATGAGATAAATATTTCCAGGAGGGAAAAAAACAGATACATTCTGTCTTGCTGTAAGGTTAATGAGTGCTCTAAGGAACAACTACATCAACATATTAGATCTTAACCAATACAGTCCTTCTAAAAGAAGTTACCAGTCAAAACATTTTCATCAGCACCTAATCAAGGGAGCTAATAGTCTATGTATGTACATACTTCATGACCAGGAGTAATTTAAATTAATCTTCTATGACTGGCAGCTGTCAACTCTCACCTAGCTCGTGGGTAAAGAACAAAAATGAGAAACTAAAGGTTAAATATTCTAGCTTACTATATTGTAACAGTTTGTTTTCCAGGATATTTTAATATTGGCTTTTCAACAAATTGAAAGGGTATATCTTACTTTAATAAATCTAACCATGATTTTTCAGCTCCACATTTTTAATAATTTTAGTAGATTGTTACTTTGGAGTTAACTAATTCCAATGGAAAGTAGTCTAAATATATATATATATAATTTCTATGTGCAGTTTTTTCAAGTTGTTTTATTCACACTAGCCATAAACTAGAAACAATCCAAATGCTCATTACTTGATGAATTAATGAACAAATGAATACAATGGGATATGAGTCTTCAAAAAAAAGCAACCAAGTTACTGAAACTTTAAATATGGATGATGCTCAAATCATTATAATAAGTGAAAAAATGCAGACAGATGAAAACATAGTTTATGCTTCCATTTACAAGACATTCAAAACAGCATAAGGTCTAGGAGCTCCAAGAGAAGATTGGCTGTAAAGGGACAGGAAGGAAATTTTAGGGTGATGAAAATGCTATGCATACTCTTATGATAAATAGTATATTTTTTAAAAAAACTTGAAGTATACAGTAAATTTTATTGTTTGCAAATTATGCCTCAATAAAACTGATAAAAACAATTCTAGAACATTATACTTTTCTCTTGAAAAATAACTACTGAATAGACATGAAAATAGTAATTTAATTGGCTTTAGTATTTACCAAAATTTCTACTCTATTCAGTATGGCAAATGTCTAAACTCAAACTTTACAGAAAGTTCTATTAATGGAAGAATAATTCCATAGATATATAGTGCTATTTAATATCAGTTTAAAGAAAGTAAATTGTAGAAAGTAACTGTCATCCTCATGAAGTGTTCCTTCCCAAATTCTGCAGAGGTGTTTAATGCTGTCTAGAAGACACTGAATATATGTTTTAAATGGACACAAAAGTGAAAAGACCCATATATTAGAGACAAGGTCAAATTTGAAAGACTTTGTTGGTAAGGAAACAACGTCTTCCAAGGTAGACATTATAAAGCCTGGGTTTTAGCCCCTGCTCAGTCTCTGAGTACTATGAGCTTAGTAAAGCCATTTAAACTCTCAGTCTGTTTTCTTATTAAATTTAGTTCAATTTAATAAAAATGTATTAAGTTCAATAATCTTTACAATGTATAAGTTGGACTAAATAAGTTTTAAAGTCCATTCAAGCTTGGTGATTCTTCAACCAGCTATTAAATAAAGCCCATTTAATCTGTGCAAATGATTTACATTTAAAGAGATCTGCATCCTTTACCCAGGGTTCAGGACCCAATTTGCATTTGTCATAGATATACTTCCTGTCTGTGGCAGACAATCCAATCTACATGAGTATCTTTCTCATTTTACACTGGGAAAATACCAGGACACATTTAGCATAGTACATTAAAATCTAGCTTTAAAAGACAGTTTTTCAAATAGAATACTATGGATGCTAATTTATGCTAATGGCTAATGAATAAAAGTAGGGAAAAAATATATGCAGCAACAACTAATATGAAACTTTGATGTTATTAATTTGTTCTTTCAAAAGATATTATTGATTAAAGTATTCCCAAACTGTATTAGGTGTAAGTTAGAAAAAACAACCCCTTTTTAACATTGTAAAATCTAATTTTAAAATGTTTTCATTTACATGGACAGGAAGACACTTTTTACTTTCTGTAATGCACCCTAAAAAGCATTGCATCAAAAAATGGAAGTGTCTATTACTTAAATGTTTTCCTCGTAAAAATTTTAGATGAGGCTTGTTGTAACTTTTAATGTCAATTTTTAACAGGCATGAATAAAATATATTAGGCTAATACCCGGAAGATCTTTTCATAACTCATAGAAGTAAGAAAAGACAATATTATTTTATTTATATAGTCTCAATCACCTTTCCTTTTTAAGCTTCTAGGCCACAATCGTGTATAGTCACTACTATATCTGACATAATGCTTGAAGTATAATCCTAAATCTATTTTGTTTCTGTTTCTTATTACCTTTTAATTTTATTCAAGAGTCTAGTTCTTCTCTTGTCCCTATGTGAAAACTTGCAGAGTTTTCTAAAACCTCACTGGATGCTGTCAGTCTCAAAGTAAAACTTCACTTCAGGAATAAAATATCTCATTCATCATAAGAATGAAAGCTGTAAACTTGATTTGGTGTGAAGTTATCTCCACTGCCCCCAGATTGGGCCTCCACACATGGGGAAAACTGCCATCAGGGAGCAACTGGTGGGTGTCTTCCTTCTGCGCTCACCTGCAGAAACTTTTCTGCTTCAGCTAGTTTCTGTAGTGTGTGATCCCTCAGCATTGAAACAGGGAAAACTGAGAAGACAGGACGGCAAGAAATCACCTATGTTAACAAAACCCCAGGTGAGCTGGTGTCAACTCTTTGGGGGCTTGGCAGGAGTTTAAAACTTATCTTGTCCTGAAATTTGTAATTTGAACGCTTCTAAATGTCCCCTCCACACTTCACTCCCACCATCTGAGGAGCTTTCTAACCTAGTTTTCTTGAGGATGTTAATGTCTAAGGACTCCAGTGACACTCCTAGCATCTCTAGGCTTTGTGGTCCTCTTTGACCCTCAGATTTACATAGGAAAAGCATTTATATGTCCTGTACTTCAGCGTCTCTGACTTACTTCACAAACCTCTGCCCTCTCTCTCTGCCAACCTTTATGTATCTCTAGTATGACTCAGTTATCAGTCCTTCATAAATTATTTTGGCCAGAAAACACTGCAGGATTCAGAGGCCATTTTGGTGACTCCTTTAAAGCCCCCATTCTCCTAGATAAAAGATAAGAGGCAGATATATTCTCTTTCGTCCCCTTTGAGTTGGGAGAAATGAGAAGCACTTCTCTCTCCTAAGAAAATATCCTCAAAAATACTCTTGATTCCTCTGTTTCAAACCCTTGTATATCCTTTTTGTGCACGAGGAGTTTCAGAGTCATCCAACTCATTAGTAACACTATTCAAAAACAAATTTAGCCCATCTTGATCTAGCACTGCCTTTAAAATGTACTTCACCTGAAACTTTCCATTAAACTTCTTTTGTAAATAACACTAAGGGACTTCACTCTCTATTCAGCCTTGTTTATATAGAGATAAATGTATTTATTGATTGGTGTCTGAGAACTCTTTGAAGCATTATTATATTTCCCAATATCTTATAACACTGCACATGGTTTATAATTATGAAAAACTAAAATAACTGGAACATAAAATCATATACCTGCAGATGGCCTTTGAAATTTCAGATCAAAATGACCTAAATTAGACTTTCATGTCATGAAAAACTATTAAACATTCCTCTCATCACAGTTTGAAGAGAGATGTTTATTTTCATTTTGTGCATTTAAAAAAATAAAGGATCAGAAATGTTGGTTATTTAAAATATACTTTTAGGAATTCAAGACAAGAAGTACATTCTAGTACATTCTGAACCTCCATTATCCACTATGATAGTCACTAGCCACATGCAGCTCTATAAATTTAAATTTAAGTTAATTAACTTACATAAAGTTAAATATTCCAGTTCTTAAGGACACTAGCTGGATTTCAAGTGCCCAGCGGTAATAATTGACTATCATGTTGGACAGTGTAACTATAAAAAATTGCATCATTGTGGAAATTTCTCTGGATAGCACTGTTTTGGAGAAAGATGTCACAATTAAATCTGTAAGCATGGAATCAGGGGAAGTAAAGGAATGTTTGAGAGTTGCTTAGGCCCTCTAAAGTAAGATTCAAGTTTTGTCCATATAAATAATAAGATGCCTCTTCTGAGACAGCACAACTTGTTTTGGTAATAATGGCTTAGAAAGATTTCAAGTTGGGCAATGTATTACAGAGCTGGTTCTCTTGAGTTGCAAGGAAAGTATCTTAATATAACTAGATCTAGATCTAACTGGTTCAGAGAAGCTGAAAGAGAATCTTTAAAAGAGCAATGAGAAAACTTGAAATGGTATAAATTGAACTTATGGTTAAATGTTAACATCTATCTTTGAAAGAAATTCACTTGGTTTACAATTAGGAGGTGTTTCCATTATCTTTTTCTATGTCCTTAAAATAGTTATAATTTAAATCTACAACCATTTATTAGGATAATATCTGTTGTCACAGTGTGCAAGATATCACTGAAACTTTTCTAGAGAAACTTGTAATGCAATGTCTCTTTTAAAATTTATTTGTTCTCCTTTGGTTTTTAAAATTGACTTCTTTTGTTTCAAAAGAGCAGGAAAGGATGAGATAAAACCTGGAGATGATGAAAAAATATATCCTGTTTGTCTGTTTTCTGTACAAAACAAAAGGTTAGAGCTATTATTTTTTTTTTTCTTCAAAATAAAGCAAATAACTCTTTGGTCATCTATATTAGGGTCGCACTATTTTGAACATTTGATGTCATTTCTACATCCCTCAAGGAAACAAAGGGAAAAGTCAGAGGAAAGGGAAAAGGCAGCTTTGATAAGTTATGCCAGTCACTGCTCCCTGAGAGTGAAGCTTCCTGTTTTTATCCAGTGGCCGAAAAGCAGTGAGAAAATATTTACTGTGATCAATGGTATCCATTCTTTTGTTATTTCCAGTTACCTGCCACAATTCCTTAAATAATCAAACTAAATGAGGGCCTTTTTAGTGACAACTGCGAAACAATGGGTCAGACTGGGTAAAGGTCAGTGGAAAATTACAGTTTGAGGTGGAGAAAGAATAGTGACAAGCCAGAGAAATCTTGTAATATGAACAATATTCAGAGTCGTGAATGTTTGTTTTGTCATTAGATTTTATGACTGTCCTATCAATGCCATCAATTAATGCTTCCAATTGTTGTATTGTAAAAGTCAGTGTGCTATACTGCACATAAAAAGTAATAGAAAATTTAATGCTCATAGAAATGAAGAATTCTTCCCAAACAAAAATGACTTTTAAATGCACTTTTTTTGTGGTTTCTAGGATTGCCATATCCATTAATCATTCAATCATTTAAAAGGACTTCTAGCAAAATGACCTCAGGGATTGCTATCATTTGGAATTCATATCTATTTAGTCGCCTTATCTCTGAGTGTCCAGGTGCATTCCTACAGCATTTATCACCATAACATCTATAGGATGTCACTTCAGTGCAAGTACATGTGCAGTAATTATAGAAGAAACACCTCTTCACCCGTCTTTATATCAGATTGTTTTTCTGGTACAGTATGCATGCTGAAGCAGAAAGAAGAAGACAGAATCTTTATGCTTTAGAATTTTGGAAAATAATATTTGAGGAAAAATCTTAAATTATTTTCTTTATGAATATGGTTCTTTACTTAATATAAAATCACTCAACTTGGGACTATCTCATGACTAACTTGCTTGCATTCCTAATATCTTTGTTAGGACTTGGAAGAAACAAGAACAAAAAAAAATCTAATCAATCACCTGGATGATTATTTTACTTGCCACTAAACATCTGGGTGTTTACATATATCAAGATAATATTCTTCAATGATTTTTATATGAATTGTGTAGATACAGCTTTAGTTTGGGGGCAAGAGCAGTTAAAATAATTCTACAGAGCTATTTATACTATTAAGCCTTTACCAAAAGGAAATGTGATTTAAGCTTCTTTCACTTAGAACGTTATTGTGATTTATATGGAATTGGCATACAATTTCAGAATTTCTACATATTTTTCCTCCATTATAGCTTCAATTCTCATAGTGAATTGAAAATATTCAAGTACTTAGAGTCCCGATGGATTGCCACTGGGAATGAACAGAAGGTCTCTGTCCTGCCCCCTCCTTTTCCTGTTTTCAAGTTACAGGGCCAGATATATGGTTGTGAGACAACACAGAAGCAGTGTCAAGAAAACCATTTTGCTCAAGGGACCTGGCAGCTGAACTCTTTTCAAATGCTTTTAAAAGGGAAAGAATATATATATTAAATGCCAATTTTAAACAAATCCAGAGATTTGTGGAGCCCTTGTTCACCTCATGATGTTGCCGTAGATATGAATGCACACCAAATGAGGTAACAGATTAAGAAAAGTCAATGCTTAAAGTCTCCTGAGTTTTCAACAAGAGATCTGGGAAGTTTAAAAGCATATCAAGTTTCTCAGAGATTACTAACTCTGGACTGCATTTCAAAGTATATCAAATACTGCCTGCTTTATACCAAATAGAAGGGCATGCACTACCAGACTAAGCAGACAGAACTAATAAGAACTGTAATAAATCAAATTAAGGAATATTTATTGAACATCTCTGTGTCTCCAGAAGTGAACTGTTAGATATGAGATGCATATAAAATATAGATGAAAAGATCTGTGGTTTCAGAAAGCTTAAATGAATTTGGGGAAATATGACAACTGCATGAGAAATAAATAATAATGTAAAAATTTGAACAGCAATTCAAAATGAATGTCTCAAGAAATATTATAAAGTGATAGTAATAGATCTAACCAGGAACATAGAAAACAGCATCATTTAAATTTTTAAGTTAAAAAGATAGCTTCATAAAGATTTTGCTGTAAAGAATAATATTGGACCTCAAGATATATGATATTTGTAGATGTTTGTACTTCCGAGATACCAGACTTTGACTGAGTTCTGTAATTGTTCCCAGTTAGATGCTGTGTTTGTTAGGGGAGCAAATGATCAAAAGCTCCCAGCTCCAGCTGATGGTGCATAGGAAATGAAATTAGAAGTAAATTACTAAATAAAAACATGCAATAGTCAGGTCACTAAATTGTAGTGTAGGATAAAATGACCTTTTGCTCTTGAAAATGTCATAATATGACAGGGTAACTGAAAGCTGCATTTAGGTTGCTTGACTTACCTGAATTATCTACTAGATCTGCCCACCCCTCAAAAAGTCTGAGTTCTGAAAGACCTAGCTACATAGAATGTTCCTTTCATTTTTTCTTTCCTGCTTGGCTAAACTATGCTTATTAAGAAAATCCAAACCCAAGCTTCTTTACCTAATGTAAATTACATATGTCTTCATTGTTTTTGACCTGAAGTCGTCTGCACACGCCTTGATAGAGATCACCTAGCTTGCTATCATAATTCCTTTACTGTTTCTATTGCTATTTATTAAAGTTATTTTCTATTTCCTCTTCATTTTTCTCCTCAGCTTATTCAATGTGAAGATGATGAGGAAGACCTTTATAATGATCCACGTCCTCTTAATGAATAGTAAATATATTTACTCTTCCTTATGATTTTCTTAAAACATTTTCTTTTCTCTAGTTTACTTTATTGTAAGAATACAATATATAATACATATAACATATGAAATATGTGTTAATTGATTTATTATGTTATTGGCAAGGCTTCTGATTAAGCTATTAGTAGTAAAGTTTTGGGAGAGTCAAAATTTATACACGGATTTTTTTTTTTTACTGCAACTCAATCTTTATAGCCTTCATGTTGTTCAAGGGTCACTTATATTGGTGTGCTTGATGATATCCCATAGGTCTCTAAAGTTCTATTCATTTTTTGTTCTCATTTTTTGTTTCTGAATAATTTCAATTGACTTACCTCTACTTTTTAAAAATCGTTTTTTCAAATGTACTGTTTAGCCCCTCGAATACATTTTTCATTTCAAAATTTCCATGTTTTAATAATTTATCTATTCATTTATTTAATTTTTTTTTATTTTTTGAATTAGAGTTTCACTTCGTCACCCAGACTGGAGTGCAGTGGCCACTGCCGGCCACCACACTCCCGGCCACCACTCCCGGTCTCAACCCTCTGGGCTCTGGCGATCCTTCCACCTCAGCCTTCCGAGTAGCTGGAATTACAGGTGCATGCTACCACGTCTGGCTGATTTTTGATTTATTGTAGAGATGAGGTCTCGCTGCCCAGGTGGGTCACGAACCCGCGGGCTCAGGCAATCCACTCACCTCAGCCTCCCAAAGGCATGGGATTACAGGCTGAGCCACCAAGCCCGGCCATAATTTATTTTTTATTGATATATTTTATTTGGTGAGATATTGTTCTTATACATTCCTTTAAGTCTTTAGAAATAGTTTTCTTTAGTTCTTTGAACTTACAATAGCTGATTTAAAATCTTTGTCTAGTAAGTCTTATGTCTTAGTTTCCTTAGGAACAGTTTCTATTGACAGCAATTTTTGCCTATATAGGATTCATACTTTCCTGTGTCTTTGTGTGTCTTGTAACTTTTGTATTGTATCTTGAATAATTTCACTAAAATATAATGTAGATGTGGAAATTAACAGCCTTCATTAAGTTTTTTAAAAATCTTAATTGAAATAATAAAATGGACAAAAGTAAAGTATGAGCAAAGAACTATTAGTTATAAACATCCCTAAGGAAAGCGGAAGTGACACATAATTGTTAGACACAGAAAAAACTAAGATGATTCAAGTCAAAATTAAAAATGAAGCAAAAGTGCTAATTTCATATTTGTAAAGTATAATTTGTCATCAATATTTAATACTTATGAAGCTTTAGGTAATAATTATTTACCATCAATTTTCTGTTGTGAAAAGGAACAAGGAAAGCACAATGATGCTGGGTGGTAAGAACAGCAATTTAGAAAGAAAGGAATGTCGAAGATTTGAAAACATAATTTAAGTTGTTGAATTCTTGTAAATGTTTTAAGACATAATCTAAAAATAGAGACTATATATCTCCTTTTAAAGTAGTCATTAAACATTTATAACATTGAATGCTGCTACAACTTCAATACATTTCTCACAGCAGGTATTTGTATGCATAATCTCTGGCTATAATAAAATACATTTACCAATTAACAGAGAATAATTACAGAGAATTTTTAAAAAAATTACAGGGAATAACTACAGAGAATAATTAAAACTTTAATTGTAAATTAAAATATTATTCTCATTATATAGTTATTATAAAAATAGGAAATAAAGTACCATTTTTGACCATTTAGGGAAAACCATTATTATTCAAGGAGTCCATCTTATTAAGTCATAAATGCTAATGCATTGAATTGTTACAATATGCCTCATTTGTCCTAAACTTTCTAAATAGTGTATTTTTTTCATTTTACTCTGGGCTCTGAGGAATAGAAAAGTAAATACATCTGTAGAGTCAACTGTGCATTGAACATAAATCCGTTATCTTAAATCCATTCATTATTTAGGAGAAAATCACAAAAGTAAATAAACTAAACTGCATAAAAATTATATGTATCTAATTTAAAAGATTGGAAAAAGAGAACCAATTCCAAGGCAAGCAGGCGAAAGGAAACCAAAGATTTTAAAAGTACATTTTGGTCAAAACAGAATTTTAAGTTTATGCATTGGGCAAACCCCTGTAAAAAACAAACAAAAACCCAAAAAAGCCCAAGAAGTTCTAAACAAGCAAAAATTAAAAAAAATAGAAAAGCTAAATAAAAAAAAATCCAAATTCCTTCTTTAAAAACGTGGCAAATAAAACAAACCTTTTTAAAAAGATTAAAAGCCATAACTGAATGCCAAAACAAGAAAAAAAATTTTTTTTAATAATCTTCAGACTTTGTCACTTTCTTATTATAGTGCATTAGCCAGGCCTTCTAAAACAATATTGAATAATAAAGGGTATAGTAGAGCAATATTATTGTCTCTATCTTGCTTTAAGGCAAATGCTTCTTTTCTTTTTTTGAGTTGGAGTCTCACTCTGTCGCCCAGACAGGAGTGCAGTGGCCACGCCCGGCCACCGCAGCCTCGACCTGCTGGGCTCCTGCGATCCTTCTGCCTCAACTTTCCAAGTAGCTGGAACTACAGGCGCGCGCTACCACACCGGCTCATTTTTTGATTTATTGTAGAGATGAGGTCTCGTCAAATTGCCCAGGCGGGTCTCAAACCTGCGGACTCAGGCAATTCACTCACCTCGGCCTCCCAAAGCACGGGATTACAGGCTGAGCCACGGAGTCCAGCCAAGGCAAACGTTTCTAACATTTTAACATCAAATACATTATTACAATATGTTTTTGTTCAATGCCCTTATGTGGTTAAAAATGTTTTGTGACGTAGATGGCTCCTGCTACTTTGTTCTCTCATTTCTGTAATGCACTAAACTCCTCCCACCTCAGGGTTTTCATATACATTATTTTACTAGATGGCTTCTGCCTTCACTTTTCAGCAGGATGGTTTCTCATGATCACTTCTTCCTACTGGAACAGTTTTCTCTTGTTATATGCTTCCATAGTACTCTTATTTTTCCCTTAGAGCACTCGTCATCATTTTAATAATGGAAAACTACTTTTTTATTGTCTTTTTTACCCTGTTAGCTCCATGAATACAGGGCTATGTCTCAATGGTTTTAGTTCTAATAATAAACTATACTGTGACCCTGGCTCATGGTACTTGATTGATATATGCTTGGTGAATAAATGAAAGAATATTTATAATAAAATAGTAACCAACAGAGACAGGATTAAGATAGCTGACAGGAGGTAGCTTGAATGAGTTTCTCCTACAGAGTAAACCAAGATAGAGGGAGTTTCCTCAGCAGTCAGAGAGGAATGGATCCAGCAACATACCCCATCAGTCTCCAAAGGAGTGATAATAACCACTTAGAGCACAGAAAAAGAAATAATTCCACTGACTTGGGCTGGAACTGACTGGGCTCTTACCTGTACCGCCACAGTTGACCACAGCCTCTGGACACAGTGGGGAAGTTGAGTTAGGGGAATTCAGGAGTTCCGTGCTCCTGTCATGAACCTGCAGGGCCCCCTGAGCTTTGTGAATCCCAGGACCTCATGAGAAATTTCCTTCCCCACAGCCATGCTCTGCTGTAGAGTGGTGTAAGAAAAAAGCCTTGAACAACAGCAACCGCCATTTCCCAGGAAATCAATCTTTGCAGGGTGGAGCAGCCACTTTCCAGCCAGTTTGGGAGGGAATGGACCCCAAGGGCAAACTCTGCAGCTGCAGAGAGTTTCTGACTGGGCTGGTTGTCTGAGAACACCTGAGGCCCTGAAGCCAGCTGCACCTTGACGTTCAGATTGCAGATTACCTGAGGCCAAGGGAAAAGCCAAGTGGTACTTACTGCTATAGCAACCTCTCACTTCCCTTGTAAACTCTTTTGTGCCTGCTCTGTACAACAGAGTTATCCCAGTGGCCTGGGATACCCTCCTAATTCCCACAGGGCAGCTGAGTGTAGAGTGCTTCAGCTCCTTTCCCCTGCATTACCCTTGAAGGCTCAAAACAGAGAGAGAACTTGGGGAATCCCCAGGGCCCTGCCCTTGGCTGAGGTTGAATGGACACTTCCTTGGAGCAACACACACCAAGGAGAAACTCTACAGCCATCATCATAACTGGCTGTCTCCCATAAGCACCACTTCCTGGCCATCCGTCAACAGTACAACTACCACACTGGATACAATACCTCAGCTTTGGAGAAGTCCTGATCCCAAACACCAACTAGCAACATTTTCCAAGCCACTCCAGTCATTCAGGATGCTGTGAGCCACTGCAGATAAACAGCGTAGGGCTGCCACATCTACCAATTGGTTATATATACCACACTAAGGGTATATATAACCAAGGAAACCCTACAGTGCCTATGTCAGACCCCTGTGAACCTCAAATAAGAAAAAATTGCCTAACCCCCCTTTTAACTCAAGTGAGAAGAAACCAGACAAATAATTCTGACAATATGAAAAAAAAGACCACATCAACTCTTTAGCAACAAACCCTAACTAAAATGAAATTTTTGAAATTCCAGACATGGAATTCAAAAGGTTGATTATCAAATTGGTCAATGAACTTCAGAAGAAAATTTAAAACCTACATAAAGAAATGTGGGAGAAAAAAAACCAAAAAACTAATCAGGACATGGTTGAAAAAATTCCCCCAAAAGATAGAAACCCTTAAAAAAGAAAAACATGCTGAAATTATGGAAAGAAAAAAAGCATTAAAGGAAGTAAAAAATGCAATGGAAAATTTTAACAGTAAACTAGAACAAGTAGGAGAAAGGATCTCAGAACTTAAAGATAAGACTTTTGAACTAACCCAATCAGACAATAATAAAGAAAAAAAAAAATAAAAGAAACTGGAACAAAGTCTTTAAGAAATGTGACAATAGGTAAAAATGTCCAAACCTAGAAATAATAGGCGTTCTTGAGGAAAAAAATAAAGAAACAGGTTTGGAAAACCTATCTGAGGGAATAATGAAGAAAAGCTTCCCTAGTCTTGTCAAAGATCTAAACATCCAGGTGGAAACAGCCCAAAGAAACCTCAGAAGATTCATTGCAGAAAGGTCATCCCCAAGGCATATAATCATCTGGCTATGCAAAGTTAATATGAAGAAAATAATTTTAAGGGAAGTGAGGCAAAATCATCAAATAACTTACAAATGTATACCTATCAGACTAACAGCAGACTTCTCAGAAGAAGCCCTACAAGCCAGAAGGGATTGGGGCCACACATTCAATCTCCTCATAAAGAATAATTGTCAGCCGAGGATTTTGAATCTCATCAAACTAAGTTTTATAAATGAAAGAGAAATGAAGTCCTTTGTAGACAAGCAAATGCTGAGAAAACTTATCACCCCTAGACCAGCTCTACAAGAAATATTCAAAGGAATTCTAAATACTGAATCAAAGGATCAAAATACAACAGTAGAAAAATGCTGGAAATCATAAAATTTATAGGAGATATATATCTCCAACACAATAGAGAATATAAACAAAGCAACCAGATAACAACCAGTATGGTGAATAGACTAGCACCTTAAATATCATTATCAACTCTGAATATAAAAGGTCTCAATACCCCACTGAAAATATGTAGACTGCCAGAATAAA
The DNA here is from genome assembly GCF_000164805.1 of Carlito syrichta. Taxonomy (NCBI): domain Eukaryota; kingdom Metazoa; phylum Chordata; class Mammalia; order Primates; family Tarsiidae; genus Carlito; species Carlito syrichta. Next base: position 443,390 of record NW_007258247.1, on the reverse strand, counting down.
ATTTATGTATATATATCTGCTGCTTTCAAGAGACACACTTACCTCACAAAGACTCCTATAGACTCAAGGTGGGGAAAATATTCCATGCAAATGGACACTAAAAAGAAATTTTAAGTTAACAGCAGTACCAAAAAGACAGTGAGTCTATTTATAATGATAAAGGGACCAATCCAACGAGAAGTCATAAAAATTCTGGACCCCAGCTTCATAAACGTAACTCTAATAGACCTGGGGGGGGGGGGAAGGAGATAGAAAGCAATACAGTGGGAATAACAGTGGGAGACTTCAACATTCCACTGACATCAATAGACAGATCATCAAAGCAGAAAGTCAACAAAGAAACATTTGAATTAATCAGGACTCTAGAGAATATGAAACTAACAGACATCTACAGAACAATTCATTACAAAACTAGAGAATACACATTTTTTTCATTAGCACATGAAACATTCTCCAAAATAGCCCATAAGACAGACTAGAAATCATGTCTCCATAAATTCAAAAATATCAAAATCATAGCAATACCATCTCAGATCATAATGGAATAAAACTAGCAATTAACTCCAATAAGAACTCACAAAACCAAATGAAGACTAAATGCAAGTTAAAAAATTTGCTCTTGAATGATCCTTGTGTTAAGGAAATCAAGATGAAAATGAAAAATTACTTGAAATGAATTACAACCATGAAACAAATTACCAAAACCTCTAGGAAACAGTTAAAGCTATGTTCAGAGGAAAATTTAGAGTTCTTAAGGCCTATATTAACAATACTGAAAGATCTCATATTGACAACCTGATGTCACTACCTCAAGGAATTAGAAAAATACAAGCAACCCAAATTCAAAGCTACTAGAAGAAAAGAAATAATGAAGATCAGAACTGAAACTTAAAAAAAATACAAAGGATCAATGAAGCAAAAAGCTTGTTCTTTAAAAAGATAAACAAAATGATAGACCACTAGCTAGATTAACTAAGAAATGAAGAGGGAAGACTCAAAACTAGCTCAATCAGAAATGAAAAAAGGAGGCATTACAACTGGTACAATAGAAATTAAAAAGATCATCTGAGACTATTATGAACACATCTATACAAACAAACTAAATAATCTAAAGGAAATTGATACATTCTTGGAAACATACAACCTCCCACCTTGAATCAGTAAGAAATAGAAACCATGAACTGACCAATAATAAGCAGCGAAGTTGAAACAGTAATTAAAAGTCTCCCAAAAATAACAACAACAACAAAAGCCTTCAGGGTCTGATGAACTCACAGCTGAATTCTTCTGGACATTCAAAGGCGACTGGTACAGATTTTACTGAAGCTATTCCACAAGACCAAGAGGAGAAAATCCTCCTTAACTCATTCTACAAGGTCAGTTCAGTATCACTCTGATACCAAAGTTAGAAAGAGACACAATAAAAAAAAAAACTACAGACAAATAGCCCTATGAACACAGATGCAAAACTCAACAAAATTTAGCCAACCAAATTCAACAGCAGATTAAAAAAAAAAAAAAAAAAAAAAAAAATATATATATATATATATATATATATACACATATATATATATATACCACAACAAAGTAGGCTTTAACCTAGGGATGCAAAGGTGATTCAACAAATGCAAGTCAATAAATGTGATCTACAAACACTATAAACAGGATTAAAAACAAAAATCATATGATCATTTCAATTGATGCAGGAAAAGCATTTGATAAAATTCAACATATCCTCATGATAAAAACCCTCAACAAGATAGGCACAGGGGAAACATTCCCCAAAATAATAAAAACTGTGTATGACAAACCCACAGCCAGTGTCATCCTGAATGGAGAAAAGTTGAACACATCCCACCTCAGAACTGGAACAAGGCAAGGATGCCCACTTTACTACTATTATTCAGCACATTACAGGAAGTCCTAGCCAGAGCAATCAGGCAAGAAAAAGAAATAAATGGCATCCAAATTGGAAAAGAAGAAATCAAATTATCTCTGCACGTCAACAAAATTATTTTATACCCAGAGAACCCTCAAGACTCCCCCAAAAGACTCCTGGACTTGATAAATAAATTGGGTAAAGTTTCAGGATATAGAATCAACACATACAAATTAGTAGCCACTACTATGCACCAATAGCAACCAAACTGAGAATCAAATCAAGAATTCAATTCCATTCACAATGGCAGTCAAAGGCTATACTACCTAGGAACATATTTAACCAAGGAGATAAAAGATCTTTTTAAGGAGAACTATAAAACTCTGATGAAAGACATTGCAGAGGACACACAAAAAAGGAGAAATATCCCATGCTCATGGACTGAAAGATTCAATGTTATTAAAATCACCATATTACCCAAAGTAATCTACAGATTCAGTGCAATTCCTATTAAACTACCAATCATGTTTCACAGAATTAGGAAAAAAAAATTCATATGGAATGAAAAAGAGCCAGAATAACCAAAGCAATCCAAAACAAAAATAATGAAGGTGGTGGTATCACTTTACCTGACTTCAAATTACACTACAAGGCTGTAGTAACCAAAACAGCATGGTACTGGTACAAGAGCAGACACATGGACCACTGGAGCAGAATAGAGAATCTTTAAATAAACTAAACACCTACAACCAACTGATCTTTGATAAAGCAAACAAAAACATATACTGGGGAAAGGGCACTCTATTCAACAAATGGTGTTGGAATTATTGGATAGTTACATGCAGAAAAATGAAACTTGATTGCTTACTGTCTCCATATATAAAAATTAATCCAAGATGAACTAAAAACTTAAATGTCAGACCTGAAACCATAAAAATCCAAGAAGAAAACCTAGGAAAAACTCTCTGGGCATCAGCCTAGGCAAAGAATTTATGTGTAAATCCCCAAGAGCAAATGTAACAAAAACAAAAATAAATAAGGGAGACTAGTTAAACTAAAAAGCTTCTACACAGCAAAAGAAATAATTAACAGACAAATAGGCAACCTACAGAATGGGATAAGTTATTTGTAAACTATACATGACAAAAAAAAACTATACATGACAAAAAACTAATATCCAGTATCTACAAATAACTCAAAACAAATCAGCAAGAAAAAAGCAAATAACTCCATTTAAAAGTGGACAAATAACATAAGCAGGCATCTCTCAAAAGAAGACATACAAATGGACAGCAAACACATGAAAAAAATGCTCCACATCTGCTGCAGACCAGCTCCAGCCAGGATCAGGGTACCCCAAAGGTGGAGATGGCGTCGGCAATTAGGGGGAAGAAGAGAGAAAGAAAGAGACTGAACTCTGGCCTAGTTCAGAAGCCAATGAGTGATATTGGGAATTACAACGAGTCTTTTATACACAAAGTCAAATGTGGGAGGGGCATCCCCCACCCACCAGAAACCTTAATCCATGAAAACTTAATCAATGATTGCCTTTAAACCCTTTTCATATAATAATCTTAAAACCCCATAACAAGGATAACCTAATCTGTGACTGACATATTCTATAAACCTTTTTCATCCTAAGCTGATTGATTTATGCCAAGTTAAACAATTCTATAGAGGCTTAAGTATTTACTTTACAAACGAAAGTGGCCCATCCCAGAATGTTTGGAATGTGGCCCAGCCCAAAGTTCATAGTGGGCTACCTGCAAGTAACCCAGCTGCATTCTTTCAACAAAATGGCTGTCTTCTAAAACTATATTCTACAATTTACACCTTCAATAAATCCTAAGATCATGACCCAGAAGCCTGAGACCAGTACTAAGGCTCTTAAATGTGACACGAGTTTGAATTATAAGTTGTGTGAAAGCCAAAACTGCAGTTTGTGGAAGAATGGGAGCAATGAGCTTCTAAAGTTAGCTTGTGTTCATCGCAGTCTCAGAGTTTTTATGTTTTGAGCTCACAGGAGCTTAATCTGGTTAGTGCTGAGTAGAAAGGGGGAGGAAATGGGGTCAATAGCTCCCGAACGCATCCTAGTGGTCTCAGGGTCAATGGCCCTTCCTGATCCCTAACGCTCAGTTGGCCTCCGTGGCCGGCTCCCAACACACATCACACATCATCAGGGAAGTGCAAGTTAAAGCATACTAAGATACCACCTTAAACCAATCAGAATGGCTATTAAAAACAAAAACAAACAAACAAAAAACAATAGATGCTACTGTGGATGCAAAGAAGAGGAAACACTTATTCACTGTTGGTAGAAGTCTAAATTAGTACAACTTCTATGGAAGGTAGTATAGAGATTACTCAAATAACTAAAGGTAAATCTACTATTTGATCTGGCAATTCACTACAAGGTATCTATCCTAAGAAACAGATGTTGCTATGTAAAAAACACACCTGCTCCCACATGTTCATCACAGCACAATTCACAATTGCAAAAATGTGGAATCAACTTAAATGCCCATGAACCAATCAGTGGATAATGAAAATGTGGTATATATACACCATGGAATACTATGCAGCCATAACAACAATGAAATCATGTCCTTTGCAGCGACCTGGATGGAGCTTGAGATCATCATTTTAAGTAAACTAACTAGAAACTGTAAACCAAACACCACATGATCTCACTCATATGTGGGAGCTAAACGGCCACAGAGATAGAAATAATAGACCCTGGGGACACCAATTAGGGGACCTGGAGGAGGGAGATTAGGGTTCAGAAACTATCTATAGGGCACAATATTCACTATTTGGGGAATGGGCCTATTCCACATCGCTGCATAATATGTCCATGTAATGAATATGCATGTGTACCCCTGAGTATAAAATTTTAAAAATTGAAAAATAAAAAATAGAAACTAATAATTACATTTTTGAAAATTTAATCATAGTACTTTCTTTTCCCACGTCACGACCTTTATAGTATTCTCAGGTTCCAAAACTCTACTTTTTAAAAAGGTTCAGAGGACATCCCCAGTCAGTCTATTTAAAATAGCATTCTCTGATTCTCATCCATGACCTTGCTTTAATTTTCTTCTCATCCAACAACTGACAAATTACATATTTATTTTTATGTTCATTCTCTACAACTAGAATGTAAGTAGCATTAGAGCAGAGCCTTGGTTTGTTTTCTTCATCATTCTATCACCAACATGACAGCTTATAGGTTCTCAATAAATATTGTTTAGGTGAATTATGAAAAATAGAAATTGATTTCTGATATATTAGATTTTGAAATTACTATGCAATAAGAACAAAAATTGCTAATGTCTGATTATTTATCATTGTTATGATTTCTTTCTAATTTGGTCTTGAAGTCTTGAGACCATAAACTCTTGTCTTTCCCTGACCAGAAATTCAAGGGATTTGGTCATGGATGTTTATATTTTATATTTCATTGAATACTTCTTTATCCTAGCAGATGTCCTAATACCTAGGTTTACAGACTTGTGACCAGGTGTCTCTTTCATAGGAATCTTGCTTATCTTGCCTGAACTCTTGTGACTTTTGTCTGACTTGTGTCCGGTTTATTCCTACTAAGATACCCACTTTCTCAGAGAAAGCCCTAGCCAGGAAAAATGTTAGTTTCAGGTGTTTGTGTGTTTGTGTGGTGAGACACAGTGAGCAAGTGAAACCAAAATATATGAACAAGAAGAAATTTTTACTCACAGTTCCCAGAGAGGCTAGAGGTGTGAATGGGAGGCTGATGTGAAGTCTGAAGGTGTGACAGGGAGCTCAACCAGTGGGTGGAAAGTGAGGGAAGGAGAGAGTACCTGTATGACTATTCCTTTAATAGGGACCATGGGTAATATCCCTTAGACTCTCTAGCAGGAGTTGTAAGTTGGTTAAAGAAAACTTGCAAAAGGAGAATGGAATAGGAATTTATATGATTCTGACCTTGGCCATTA
>NW_007258247.1:321414-437401 GCF_000164805.1 Carlito syrichta | reverse complement strand
GCCAAAGGGGACATGTTACAACTGGGTTTTGAATAACTTATATTGGGCCTAATAATGGATGCTGAGGTAGCAACTTCATTAAACAAATTTATGACACCAATATTCTCCCTTTCTCTTATTCTTGGATGAGCTCTGGCTCTTGGTATTTATATCACTCCCAAATTCTCCTTATTTGTAATATTCAGGTTAAGGAGAGGTGAGGAAAAAAGTGTAAAGTCTTAGAGGACTAGTTGGTATACATTAGAACAGGCTGAACAAGAAGAGAGGAAGGGGGAGGAAATGATGGCATATACTAGTTATGGGTGAGAAGTTTTTTTGCAGTGGAATTTGATTGTCAGTGATCAAAGAATTTCAAAATTTTAGGGGAAAGCCTTTTGAAGAGAATGATGGAGAGAGATATTATTCTGTGATTAGTACTGCACATTCATGCACTAAACCTGCATTCATGCTTTATTGTTTCCTTGAGATTCTAAGTATAGATTTAATGTGTTTATTGTTCATTTTTATTTGCAGCTTTGTTCAAAAGCAAGCCCACTCAGTGACAGTAATCCATGTGCCTCCAGTCATATTTGGGGAGATAATGAAGCCTAATTCCTGGGATAGTGAATTTAAAGTTCTCAGTTTTACTTCTAGTTTCATTTATTATCACTATATTTGAGCCAAGAGTATTTTTATCAGACTTTCTGATTTTTGGCAAAATGCTGTAAAATAAAAGGAGTAGGTAGGGTAGACAAATTTCTTGAACTGTGGTAGCCCTCAACAAAAACAAAATATATAATTGTTTATACACACAGAAGCACACACATGCACACACATGCACATTCACAGACATTAAAAAAGAAAAAGATATAATGAAATTTACACAGATCATAATTGCTGTACAAGGGAGAATGTGCTACTTGAGACTGTATGTTACAGAGAAAGAACAGATCTTGGTTCACCCATATAGAAGTATTAAAAATCTTCCTTCATTTTTTGCCTAGTAGAGTTCCACCCAACCGCCGTGGAGCCCCTATTCCTCAAGGAGTTAGAGTGCCATCTAGATGTGTAGAGAAGATTGATGGTAACCAACTTGGGTTAATTCAAAGTTCCTTATTCCACAAGAGAAAGTAGATCTCCAAGGACTTGAAAATTATTGTAGGATTTTCTAATAAACAGGCTTTGGAACCATTGATACAAACTAATTGCTAACAGAAATTTCAGAAACTGGTAGAAAGAACCCTGCCAATGATTGATGAAAAATACTTGATTATAGCAAGAGTTTTAACGGCAAAGAATGGAAAGTCTCAAGGGCTGAGATATATTACTGACACACTTATTCTTCAGAGACTGATGCAAGGCCTTATCAATCGTCTTTAGGTCTCCATTTGTGCTGATCACCTGTTGAATTTAAAATGATCCTTCAGACCAGGCTCGGTGGCTCAGTTTGTAATCCCAGAACTTTGGGAGGCTGAGGCAAGTGGATTGCCTTAGCCCGCGCGTTCGAGACCAGCCTGGGTAACTTGTTAAGACATCATCTCTACAATAAATCCAAAATTAGCCAACCGTGGTAGTGCACGCTTGTAGTTCTAGCTCCTTGAAAGGCTGAGGTGGAAGGATCGCCTAAGCCCAGCAGGTTGACGCTAGGGTGGCCGTGAACTTGCCACTGCACTCCAGCCTGGGCGACAGAGGGAGACTTTAACTCAAAAAAATAAATAAATAAGAAAATTAAAAAATGATCCTTCAATAAGAAAAGAAATTACTGTCCATATTTACATTCAATTACTGGTTCTGCTGAAGTAATTTGCCATGGACCAGTGAAGTGGAGCTCAGAGATTCCTGCAGAATTGGACAAGACTCATGAAAGAGTTATCTTTGGGCTATATTTGCTAAACATTTAAAAATTTTATAACAGAACCCAAGGGATAGTTTCAATATTCACTATTAGTTGGATTCATCAGAGTTTAGGAGGGAAAAAGTGGTAATTCTAACAGCCCCCTGGAAGCTGTATTGAATAACGACATTTTGACACAAGATTCTGGATCACCCTTAAGCCAGAAGTTATGCAGGCGAGCCTCTGACTGCTAAAGTTGGACTCCTCAGTGATTGGGGGTGGACAGAGATTAGGTCAGTTTGTCAATACTGATTAAAACCTTTCTCAGAGCTAGCAGGGGCACACATGCGTTTTAATTTGTACTTCATATGAGAGATCAAGTTGTATTTAGTTTAGTTATAGACATGAGCTATATTTGGAAGTTAAGCACAACTAAATTGGTGACAGATTCACTACAAACAGTGTGGAAGATACTACCTTCTTATTATTGGTGGGGGTACATATGAGTGGCAGAGTCTTTTTACAAAATGGAGACAAAAGGAGGAAGAAATTTTTTGCAATAGAAGGTCATCAGTGCAGTTTTATATATTTATTTTTATTTTTTATTTTAAAGATGTGGGGTACAATTCAGGGTTGGGTATACAAATGGTCATTGTACAGGTAAAGTATGGGTCTCACTTTGGTCCTCCTGTCACCTGGTTTGAGATCAGGTACTCTTATTGATGAAGTGTGAAGCCCCCACTCCCTCCCCTGGCAGTTTCCCACTACTGCCAATTCCTTTCTTATAGTATTATGATAATTGTTCAAGGTCTGTTTATGAGTGAGAACATATGGCACAAGGTTCTTTGTTTCTGTGATAGTTCAGAGTACTACAGCCTCTAAATCCATCCAAGTTGCTGCAAAGTTCATAATTTTGTCCTTCTGTATGGCTGCATGATATTCCATCATGTATATGCACCACATTTTTTTTAATACAGTCTATTTTCAATGGGCAGCACGGTTGGTTCCATGGTTTTGCTATTGTGAATAGTGTTGCAATAAACATATGTGTGCAGGTATCTTTTTAATAGAATGATTTGAGTTCTTCCAGGTATGTTCCCAGAAGGGGGATTGCTGGGTCATATGGGAGGTCAATTTTTAGATCTTTTAGGATTTGCCAGAGTATTTTCCACAGAGGTTGTACTAGTTTACACTCCCACCAACAGTGTAGAAATGTTCCCAGCATCTGTATCAGTGCAGTTTTAAATAGACAGGATTTTAGCAATTATTTAACCCAACTTGTTCTCTTTATTACCAAGAAATAAATGACATCTCCTATTCTCAAGTAATCCATGGTAATAGCAGAAAAACCCGTCTTAGTACCCAGACTTACTAAATCATTAGTCCCCAAATAATACCTCTCAGAGACTAAATAACTAGGGCCTTGACTGAATGACCCAAACATCAAATTAATATTTGTGGAATAATTAATTTTATGGCTGCATACTATTCCATTGTGTGCATGTACCACATTTTTTTATGCAGTCCAGCTTAGATGGGTAGCATGGTAGGTTCCATGTTTTTGATATTGTGAATAGTGCTGGATAAACATGTATGTGCAGGTATCTTTTTTGTAGAATGATTTGAGTTCCTCCATGTATATTCCCAATAGGGAGATTGCTGGGTTATTACAGTAATTTTAATTCTTCTTTTGCAGATAAAATGAAGCATTCTCTTAAAGAGGCAGGGGGCCTCTCTCTTTCTCTCTCCTACATATATATATATTTAGTAATATATATATATATATATATATATATATAACTAAAAAATCAAAAGTGCATATAATGTCTCATGCTTTTAAAACCTATATGTTGAACATTTTAATGTGATTTACAGAAAACAGTTACTCACAATAAAATGCACAAATAAAGAATAGATTTATGTAGTATGAAATAATATGTCAAAAATAAAGCTGTTGGCTGAGCTCAGTAGCTCAGCCTGTAATCCCAGCACTTTGGGAGGCCGAGGTGAGTAGAGTGCCTGAGCCCACGGGTTCGAGAACCAGCTGGGCAACTTGGTGAGACCTCATCTCTACAATAAATTTTAAAAAATAGTCGGGTGTGGTAGTGTGTGCCTATAGTTTTGGCTTGGAAGACTGAGGTTGAAGGATCGCCAGAGCCCAGCAGGTTGAGGCTGCAGAGACTGGAAACTTGCCACTGCACTCCAGTCTGGGCAACAGAGTGAGACTCCAACTAAAAAAAATTTTTTTTAATTAAAAAATTAAAAAAAAATAAAGCTGTGAATATGCCAGAATCCCTTTTTATGACATGGCATTATATAGTTCTTACTCATATATAGAATTCAAAGCATCATGTATTTGAAAATGGAGAGTCAAAAAAAGGCTTTAATGGTAATTAGTGCTAATTCTAAATATATATATTCTTGATGAATGCAAAATCTGTTTAATAAGATGATTTAAGATGTCCAAAAAGTTTTGTACAAACGTAAAACAAAAACAAGCTTTCTCTGAAAAATTAAACTTGTTTCTTTTTAAAAAACGACATCATCCAGATGTGCTTTTTAGTCAATTATCATTGCAGATAATTCAGAGGGCAACATGTATGGAAAAACAATGGCATGATTAACTAGGCGTTGACCTTGTATCATGGCACTTGTTCAGAGAGAGCTTATTAGTTTTAGCTAGCAGTAAATATAAAACTGAGGGCACCATAAATCACAACAGTGGAATTAATCTGAATATGAATCAGACACATGGGTAAAACTGAGACGTTCCCAGTTAGTTTAAAAACAGTGACATGAGGGCAGTGAAGAGATAAACAACTATTTTTCATACTCAGGTCTACGAACAATCTTTTTCTTTTTTTTCTAGAATTTTCAATTAAAGAAAACAGTCTTTATAATTAAATGAGAGAATTTGCTTTAATTAAAAAACTCAGAAACATGAGCACTTAAGATTGCTTCTGATTCGGGTCAGGTTAAAGTATTTGCTTCTCAAAGCATTTTGTCTAGTCATACCATTAGAGGCCTGGAGAATCAGCATTACTTAGGCATAGTTTTAGCAGAATAAACTTATTTTGTTTAGTTTGTCTGGCTCACCACAGAAGTTTTCATTCTTACAAAAACATCATAGCTTGTGCTTCCCTGTGCCAGTCAATTAATTAACTAGACCATATTAGACAATGATAAAAAAATTGACTGGAAGAGTTGTGAGCCCTACTTTGGTTCATCTCTGATATACACACATGGACTTAATCAGGATTTTTAAAAGAGCCTGTGTAATGACACTTTTAAACTTATGTTTAATATAAAGAGTATTATAAGAATTTGCTGCATTTGGGCTTGGCAAGTAGATGCCTTTCTTACCGGTCATAAATATGTTCTTAATTTGCAATATTTTATAATTAGTCATAATCCACATGTTTGAGTTTTTCTTACCTGGCCATCAGAAGGAGAAAGAGGGAAGAGGGAAAATGCCTTTAAAGTCATTGTTCAATATTATAGTAAAATAGCAAGAATAAAATTATGTTAGTCAATACACTTTTATTTTTGAGAAAAAATTTAATAAATTCGGCTGGGTATGGAAACACAACCAAACAGTATACTCAGTCAGTAATGTTAGATAATCAGAAACAAACATGGGCGCTATACTTTTTTGAGATTTCTATATGAACATTCTTCCATTTATATATATTTATTTTTCAAGCAGGCATATTGAGTATACATAAAAATATATATTTTTCTACTGTCATCTGCTTATAAGACAGCTGCTATTGTTACTTTTATATTTTCTATTAAGACCTATTTGTTCTTTCCCAGAGGCACTGATTATATTCACTGTGATGTAAGTCATATGGATGGCCTGTTTCTGCCAGAAGATAAACCAGTGTGGGATGCTAATCCCGGAAGGTTCTTGGGAATCAGAAATGGTGGTGTGCACAAAATAAAAGAAAAAAAGAAAAGAAAAGAAAAGAAAATCAGTTCTCGCAATGTAGACCAAAGGTTTTTTAAAACACTTTAACTGTCTTAGAGATTCACGGTAGGAGTTAAGCAGGGAGAGAGTGGTTGGAATAAAATTATATTGCCTGTGTGATTTCTATCCCAAGATGGTGATACACACTTCTTCAACCTGTGTGAGAGAGGGTTAAATTAACTTAGTAAATTAAAAGATTATATCAAAGGAAGTTAAAAGAGAAAGAAAAAATCTATTTTTATGATTGGAGAAAATACGAAATTATATAGGGTAGGTGAAATTTTTATGTCATTCAATTTTGTTAGAATATAGCAAGCCAATTAGATAAAATTAAATTTCAAGCCTGATTGATTCTTTAAATATTCATTTTAAGCACTGCATTTGCTGTTTATTATATTATACAGGAAATATCAGAGAATGTCTGTTGCATCCAGGAATTAAATGAAACCTATACTGTCAGTAGCCTAGCAAGGGCTTCTGATAAAGTATTATGACATTTCTATATTATGCAGCACCATAAAATGCTAAACATACACAGAACACAGGACTATAAGTTTAAAAAAGCACATACTGGAAGCTGGAGAATTTTGGCGTTTATAGCTGGCTAGCACAGGAAGATAATGAGGAGTTTGATATCTTAGAAATCATAACTATGAAATATATAACAATAGTTTCCCATCAAGATGGATAACATATCATGCAATATTGGAGGATAATTCAAGTCTGCAATGCAATCTGCTTTTCATTTCAAGTGGAGGGCCAATGCAAGCCATAATTTACCCAGGTAGTACTCATGTGGGAAATAATGACAAATTTAGAGCAACTCATGACAAAAAAAATTCACATAGAAAAACACAAAAGATTTTATGTCCTCCTGAAACTCAACATTTTTTCCCTGTATTATTCTTACGTTTCTTTATAAGTGGAAAGACTTTTGTGTTAAAATGGGTTTGTTATAAATTAAAAGTATATTTAAAAATATAAAGGGACATATACAAGATTGAGAAAGTATTTCCTAAACTTCTGATCAGGATAAAGTGGGATAAATCCTTTACATAATAGTTTATTGTTGGTGACTCCAGTGCGAGGAAAATAACTGTCTACTAGAATCACTTCTCATATTAAGATACATAATGATTCTTCTCTTATACACCAAATTTTCTTTATCAAAAAACTCTTTTGCATCATATAGAAATGGAGTTAGTGTGGTATAGGAACAGCACTCCTGGATTTTGGAAAGAGTTAAATGACTTATAATCTATTTTCACTTTCCATCTCTGTCTTTAATGGACTATAGAGAGACAGTAGAGAGACAGAAGGAATTGTTGAAGATAAATAAAATAAGACTTTGTATTCTGACAAAATAGAAACTCCTTAGTTTCAGACATTTCCGATGATCTATGTGGGCTTTGGCTAGCTGCCACTTGGGTTCTTCATTTTGTAACACTGGATGAAAATATGCCAAGGTAAAGAGAGGTTTAGAGGGAGTGTGGCAATGTGGATCTGAGCTCTATCTCTGTACTTATTTACCTTTTCTAAAATGTAGAGATAATTCTCCACTCTAAAATCTAAGTACATCATGAAACAGGATTCTAAGAGTATTGGTTCCAAATTGTATAACACATCTTCTGTATATAATGCAGGGTTCAAAGTCATGAACTTTAGAGAGAAAGGGAAGGTTAAATTTTATCTCCATTGGTAAGCTATGGGGTTTTGGATAAGTTACTTCACCTCTGTGGGCCTCAGTTTCCTGGTCTGTAAAATGGGGCTTATTTTAGCTACTCCATGGTGTTGTTATCAGCAACAAAATGAATAAATTATTAACTTTTTAAAGTAAATAACAAGCTCTTGAACCAGTGTCTTGCCCCAGCCCACTCCTAATTCTCTGAAGTGTATTACCTCTCCTGCTTAATAAATCACTCTACTTTCACTGTTAAAACAATAAATAAAACATAAAAAATAAAGTAAATAACAAAGAGTAACCAGGGAATACTTTTATTTTTATGATATTATTTTTGAAATAAACTATCATTTACTCCCTTTAAATGCTGTATATATTTCCGAGTGACACTTTCAGAGAGTTAGAGAGCAATTTCGAAATCTTTGTGACCATTAAGTGATGATGCCTAGGCATTCCTGAATAACAGTAATCATCACTGGTACTTCCTTTTGTCTATTCAACTCTTGTACAGAGCAACTTGTGTAGTTTCCTGGAGTAAGCTATGGATTCTTAACCGACAAAGTAGCACATCATGATCATCACTAAATAAAGACTGATTAAAGATTGTTTGAAATACTTGTCAAACAATCCTAATCAAGTCTCGTTATAACCTTTTCTTGCGACCCTCTTCTTCTAAACTAAAACAAAATAAAAATACTTAAACTGACTATATTGAAAAACATTTTTATTTGCTTTATGACAGCTAGGTCAAACACACATAGCAGATTAAATATATAAAGTATGAGAATGAAAATCAAGAAAGAGAAAAAAGAAGACAAAATATGAAAAACATTTATTTAGGCATAAAAATTTATATGTAATTATTTAAAATTAGTTGAATTTTTATTGAGGTAAAATCTATACAGCATAAATTTTATTATTTTAAAGTGTACAATTGAGTGCATTTTGTACATTCACGATGTTGTGCCACTACCACCTTTATTTAATTCTAAAGCATATTCATCACCCAAAGGAAACCCTTAAGCAGTTAATCCCCACACCTGCCTTTTCCCAGCCCTTGGGAATTGTAATTTATTTTCTATGTTTATAGATTTGCCTATTCCGCGTAGTTCATATAAATAGAATCATACATATTTGGCCTTTGTGTCTGACTTCTTTCACTTATAATAACATTTCTGAGGTTTATCAACTTTGCAGCAAATAACAGTACTTCATTATTTTGTATGGCTAAAAAATGTTCCATTGAACATATATACCACAATTTGTTTATCCATCTATTCGTTGACGAACAAGTCGAATCTTCACATAATCCAAATCCTAGATTCTACTAACTTGGGACATCAGTAAGTTACAGTGTCAATATAATCTGAAATTTTCATCTGGTTCATTGCGTCACCGGCATGCTGAAATGCTACCTTTCAACCTCCCTCTGAGACAGGAGATGGCTAGAGAAAGGCTAGGCAGACAGACAGGCGAGTCCTCTGGTAATAATGTAACAATTCCCAGCAAACCTCTCAAGCTAGAGCTAAAGTCCTCACCACTGGGATAGAAAAGCAACCAATCAGCTCACCATTAGGTCCCTACCTTAATACATACCAATCAGAACAGCTACAGCTCACAGCTAGTACTAGCCAATCAGCTTGGACTGAGGGCTATATAAGCCCCAGGTTTTCAACCCCAGACAGACAACTCCTTCAGGCCCCTTCCCACTGTGGGAGCTTTTCTGTCCTCAATAAACCCTGCTTTCTCATTTTCCGATTGTCTATGTCCCTCATTCTTCCTGGGCATGAGACAAGAACCTCGACACTGAAGAGCTACAGAAGATAGTGGGAGTCAAAAAACTGTGCACTCCAGAGACTGGCTTGGCAGCCGACAGAGTCAGCTGAACCAGAAGAGCTGCCGGAGGAAGGCGAGACTCAGAAGCTGAGACACCCAGGGGGCTAAACTTGTCAGCATATCGAACGAGCAATACTCTCAGGGCTTGGCTTGCCAATCCGTTTGAGCCAACATCCTGGAAGCCCAGGCTGACCTGAAAAATCTGCATCACCTCCACTTTTGTGTGAAAGTACCCAGGAATTCCACATGTTGGCTCATGAACTCTCCTGAAATTCTTCTGCTGTAGACACCTGTGGATGGGCACTGCACACAAAATCACTAGAATAAATTGCCTTGTCTTTGCTGAGAATGCCATGTCCAAGATACCACAAGTGCCACTAGACCAGCTCTCATACCAGCTTAGTCACCTCCCTTCCCTACCAAAAATTTCAATCTCAATGGCATACTCCCTTTTGCAAATGAACTCCTGGATAATTGGTGATAGTTGGTGACCCCACTGGTTATATCAGCTCATATAGAAGATTTAGGCATAGTCAGGAGCCCAAAGATGCTATCAGAGCCTTAATTTTAGTAAAAAATAAATAAGAAAAATGAACAATCACACAAAATGAAAAGGAAGATAAAAAGATGTATTTGTAGTAGAAAGGAATATTTTGGCGTTAGCTCTGATTAGTGCCTGAAAATGATTTCAAAACATCTTTCGTGTTTTTGTTTTTTTGTTTTTTGAGTTGGAGTCTTACTCTGTCGCTTAGACTGGAGTGCAGGGGCTGCTCCCAGTCACCGCAGCCTCGATCTGCTGGGCTCCCGTGATCCTTCCACCTTAGTCTTCCAAGTGGCTGGAACTACAGGCATGCACCACCACTCTCAGCTAATTTTTTTATTTACTGTAGAGATGAGGTCTCACCAAATTGCCCAGGCGGGTCTTGAGCCCACGGGCTCAGGCAATTTACTCACCTCAGCCTCCCAAAGTTGAGATTACAGGTTGAGCCACCGAGCCTGGCCTCAAAACATCTTCCATATGGTTGCAATATTTTAGACTTACATGTAATCAGATTTGTGATGGGGAGATAGTGGTGGAGCTCACTGTCTTTAGAATAACAGGGGAAACACTTCTTTTCTAGCACTATAAACAATGGAGCAGACACAAAAATGGGGGTTTTACATTTAATCTTTTCTATTTTCTTTTTTGTATTTAGGTTAAACTTTCCACCACCATATTAGTCTTTCTAAAAAGAAAACAAACAAAGACAAATCAGTTGGAACCATTAGTCGAGAGACAGACAGGTTTATCTTTTTTATATCTGAAGATCACAGTAAAATTTTAATTAAGCATATAGCATTATTCTCCCAGTGTTACATCAGATTTTAAAATTTATTTCCTCATATTTTTACTTAGGCATTGTTTTCTTTCTTTCTTTCTTTCTTTTTTTGAGTTGGAGTCTCACTCTGTCACCCAGACTGGAGTGCAGTGGCTGCTCCCAGCCACCACAGCCTCGCCCTGCTGGGCTCCGATGATCCTTCTGCCTCAGCCTTCCGAGTAGCTGGAACTATAGGCGCATGCTACCATGCCTGGCTGATTTTTTATATATTGTGGAGATGAGGTCTTGCTTGCCCAGGCGGGTCTCGAACCCGCGGGCTCAGGCAATCCACTCACCTCAGAGGCATTGTTTTCTAAAGCAATAGAAAACAACTGAACATATTCTTATAATGGTTGGTATTTTGAATATTATTATTCAATTTACATTATAATCTTTAATTACTTTCTTCAGTAAGGTTAATGTACAGTAACCTTAATTTCTTTTCATTGTTTTATATCCTTTTTGCCAATTATGTAATCATATCAGATATTTTACTTGAGTTTCTTTATATATATTCAAAACCATTATTTTATCTTATTACTCTGTTAAAAATTTTGAGCACAGAATAAGTTGTATGATACAAAAATTAAATATTTTAGAAAATCAACTATATAGCAAGTACTATGAGGAGGGCTTAAGTAAGATAGGCTTAAGCCTTTTTAGCAGGGCTTAACTTAGACTTATTTGCTTATAAACACTCTGAGTTCTTTCACAAAAGAATTAGGAGAATTTACAAAAATAAACATGAAAAAGGCAAAACAAAAAGATGAGAGAAGAGCAAAGGGAAAGAAGGGTCATACTATGATTAAAGCCCTTGTTGTATAGAAGAATACAAATATGTTACATACACACTGTATTGACTCAAAGTTTTTAGTAGTTAAAGCAAAAAGAGAACTAGTATCAGTTACAAGAGTCAGTGTTCCTAAGACTTAAAAAATGAAAAAAATAGAACACTAAAATTTGAGAAAACATACCCCAAACTAAAAATCTGAGAAAATTCTCTTGTGGTTTCTTATAAAAAGATATTGGATAATGTAAGAAAAATATCACTACAGTAGGTATAATGGTATATTTTGTTAGATCGTTTTTTGTGGTGCTTCTTAATACAGACAACTGGCACAGAGTTTTTGTGTAATTTAATGAAAACCAATTAAAACTGTTAGGCTCAGAGGGAGACAGCACTCACCTTACCCCATCTGCCCCTCCACCCACCGATCCCCTATGCGCCCCTCCACCCCAAGCCCACATCCGCATACCTCGCTTGAAGCTTCCTGGAACCTGCCAGCAGCTGCCCAGAAGGGCCAGACAGAGACTTTTCAGCCCACACCGGATGTGGCACTTTGTCTCCCCACTTACTGCCACCCCCAACACCCTCCCGGATACAGTACCCTTAAAAACCCAAGCCTGCCCCTCCTTGGATGCAACTCCCCTGGCCCATCTTCCCGGACCATGAGACCTCACCTGGGAGTTTCTCCCCAATAAACACTTGGTTTATACTGGCCTTTTGTCCTGTGCCTCTTTTGGTATCTCCAAATGTTACATCTTGGTGCCAAAACCTGGGAGGTGATTGAGCCACACAAGCCTTACCTCCCGGCTCAGGGACCTCCTGCCCAGACGCCTCTGGCCCGAACTGTGAATCTCTGACCCACTCCTCCACTCAAACTTTCGTGAGGTGAGTCCCCCCCACCCCCATGTTGGTCTCTCTTTCCTCCTCTGGGCCTCCATATCAGAAGTCACAGCTGTGTTAGGGAAAGCCCTCCGTTCTGGTCAGTGATAAATCCTGGGGACGCCCTGTTTATCCTGACCTTCACTCTGTCCAGTCGGTCTTTGCCTGAATTGGGATACCTTTTCAGACTCAGACAGGCCCTGGAAATTTAGATCGACATGGGTAACCAACTCTCCAAATCTAATTCTAAGACGCCTCTGGGCTGTCTTCTCAGTAATCTTGACAAATTGGGATTAACTCCGGACATTCGAGGCAAATGCCTAATCCATTTCTGTACTGTGGCCTGGCCTCAGCATAAACTGGATAATGGTTCTGAGTGGCCCCCCAAGGGATCTTTTGATTTTAACATCCTCACTGACTTGGATAACTTCTGCAAACGCAGTGGAAAATGATCGGAGATTCCCTATGTTCAGGCCTTCTGGCTCCTGTACTCCCGTCCCTCCCTGTGTCAGTATTGTTTCACAACCCAAATCTTGCTGGCAAAGGGAAGCCCCCTTCCCCTTCCTCTGCCACAACCCTCCCACTCAAGTATGACAAGTCTCTCCCACATGATCCAGATCCTTCCCCCCTCATAGATCTTCTGGAAGACTAAGCTGCGCCAACCCCTCGCCCTCCAAAACCTCCTCCTTCTTCCAACCTACCTCCATACAACCCGCCCTCTCTCTAGCCTCATCTTGCTCCTTCACCTTCTGACTCTCTCCTCCCACCGCTCTCTCCCCTCTCCGGTCAGTACATGGACCACCCTTCCCACCCCCTTACTCCTACACCCATTTGTCCCCTCTGAAAGGTTGCTGGCCCAGATGGCATTGTGCGTGTACACGTCCCTTTTTCTTTGGTCAACTTATCTGCCATTGAAAAACGATTGGGTCATTTTCTGCCAACCCTACAGCCTTTGCCAAAGAGTTCCGTTACCTTACTCAGGCTTATGATCTAACTTGGCATGACATTCATGTCTTCTCTACTTCCACCCTCACTCCCAATGAACGGGATGGTATCATGGCCGCTGCTTGGGAGTACGCAGATAACGTCCATCTAATGGACAGCACGCAGCCAGTGGGGGCTGAGGCCATCTCAACAACGGGCCCCAATTGGGACTACCGAGCCAGCCACATAGGATGTAGATGTAGCGATCACATGATACGATGCATTCAGGTGGAACTCAAGGCAGCATATCAAAAGGTGGTGAATTATGATAAACTTAGGGAAATAACCCAAGGCCCAAATGAAAACCCGGCTGTTTTTCTGAACCGCCTCACTGAGGCTATGACTCTCCACACCCGCCTCAGTCTGGACGATCCTGCCAGGGCTACTGTTCTTGCTACCCATTTCATTAACCAATCCACCCCGATATCCGCAGAAAGCTAAAGAAGGCAGAGGATGACCCTCAAACCCCTGTCCATGATCTGGTAAACATGGCCTTTAAGGTTTTTAAGGCCCACGAGGAAAATGCAGAAACCGCTAGGCAGCAGCTCTTCTAGCAGGCTGCTAAAGCACAAGCCCACACCCTGGTTGCAGCCCTGCAACCAATGCAACAAGGTATGGGGGTCTCTCAGCATCTGGAGATGGGTAACAAAGCTCCCCCGGGAGCTTGTTTCAAGTGTGGCCAGGAGGGCCACTGGGCCAAGCAGTGCCCTAACCCATGTCTGATGAGTAAGCCATGTCCTATCTGCAAGCAAAAGGGCCATTGGAAGTCAGACTGCACTTGGTCTGGCCAGGCCCTGGTGCCTCCATACAGGGGTGTGGTTGAGCCGCCTGTTCCACTCCATGAGCTGCTCGGACTGGTGGAAAGCTGAGGATGCCTGGACTCAAGGATCTCAATTACCCTCACCGAACCCAGGGTCTTGCTCCAGGTAGCGGGTAAGTCAAATTCGCTCTTCTTGGACACGGGAGTTACCTATTCAGTTCTGCCTTCCTTTTCGGGGCCGCTATCTCCTTCCCAGGTCTTGGTCATTGGTATCGATGGCCAGCCTTCTGCCCCCCTTCAAACCTGGCCTCTACCTTGTTCTCTCAGTGATTGAATGTTTAGTCATTCCTTCCTTATTGTCCCATCCTGTCCCATCCCATTGCTGGGCAGGGATATCCTTTCAAAACTGGGGGCCACTTTGATGCTGCCAGTTCAGTCGGCTGCCCCACTCCTTGCTAATATTGCTCTAGTTTCTGTCTTTCCCAATTCAGACCTGCTGCCTCCCCTCCCACCCCACCTAGTCAACCCCGATGTGTGAAACATTTCCACCCCAGTCATAGCCCAACACCACACCCCGGTTCGCACAGTTTTGAGAAACCCCTCTCACTTCCTTTCTAGACCCCTGTTCCCCATTTCAGCCACATACCATAAGGGCCTTAAACCCATCATCACTCACTTGCTTTCTCAGGGCCTCCTCATACCTGTTAACTCTCCGTGTAATACCCCCATCCTTCCAGCCCATAAGCCCTCTGGAGACTACCGCTTGGTCCAGGACCTCTGTCTCATTAAGGAGGTGGTGGTCCCTCTCCACCCAGTGGTTCCTAGCCCCTACACTCTTCTATCTCGAATACCACCTCAGACAACACATTTCACTGTCATTAATCTCAAGGACTCTTTCTTTACTATCCCCCTGCACCCAGACTCTTACCCCCTGTTCGCTTTCACTTGGGAGGACCCGGACAAGGAACAGGCACAACAACTTACATGGACAGTCTTGCCGCAGGGCTTCCGGGACAGCCCCCACCTTTTTGTCCAGGCTCTCGCAGCTGACTTAGCTGATTGCCCTCTCCAACCTAGCCACCTCATCCAGTACATGGATAATCTCTTACTTTGCAGCCCATCTGAGGAGCTGTTATGCACACACACAGCCACCCTTCTCAATTTCCTGGCCTCTTGGGGATACCGGGTGTCCCCCAGAAAGCCCAGCTCACACAACCTGAAGTCATCTACCTTGGTGTCCGCCTTACTCCCACCACTAAGGCCCTGACAATGGACCGCCTCCAAGCTATACGACAGCTGACACCCCTAGAAAATGGTGATTAAATCTTGTCCTTTTTGGGCTTTGTGGGGTACTTCAGGCAATGAATCCCTAACTTTGCCCTGTTAGTCAAACTTCTGTATGCGGCTGCCAAGCAAATGCCTACGGGGCCCCTCACCTCCCCTCCTGAGGTTCGCAAGGCGTTTGTTGCTTTCCGCGACATCCTCCTGTCTTCACCACCTCTGTGTCTTCCTAATCCTTCTTAGCCCTTCAGTTTGTTCACAGATGAGCACCGTGAAATAGCTGTGGAAGTCTTAACACACCCGGCGGGCCCCTCCCACCGCCCGGTAGGCTACCTCTCCAAACAATTCGATACCACTGTTCAGGGGTGGCAACCCTGCCTACGGGCACTAGTGGCGGTTGCTGTTCTAACCAAGGAGGCTTTAAAACTTTCCTTACATCACCATATCACTGTCTTCTCCCCTCACAGAGTCCACGAACTGTTGGGACATCGGGTGCTCTCCCTCCTAGGCCCCTCCAGGATACAGGAGTTCCATTTGTTGTCCCTGGACAACCCGGGGGTAACTCTGAAGCCTTCACCACCCCTTAACCTGGCGTCCCTGCTCCCTCTCCCCTCCTCTGATGCAGGGCCTACCCACTCTTGCCCAGAGGTGGTGGAGGCCCTGACTTCGCCTAGGGACGGACTCTCAGATCAGCCACTTCAGTCTCTAGACCTCACTCTGTTCATGAATGGTAGTTCTGTCTGTACCCCACCAGGCTACCGGTGGGTGGCCTATGCTATAGTCTCTGCTGGCTCTGTTCTTGAGGCCCAGCCCCTTCCCCTGGTCACCACTTCCCAAAAAACAGAGCTTGTTGTTCTTACATGGGCTCTTGAACTATCTAAAGGGCAGCAGGTAACTATCTACACTAACTCCTGATTTGCCTTCCTCATTGCTCATTCTCATGCCGCCATTTGGAAGGAAAGAGGATATCTCACCACTAAGGGCACACCTATTACCAATGCCAAACTAATTTCTAAACTACTTCAGGCCCTGCAGAGCCCACGGGAAGTCGCCATTGTCCACTGTCGAGGCCATCAAGCCTCGCAAAATCCAGTGGCAAAGGGCAACGCCTGGGCAGACTCTGTCACAAGGGGACTAATCCAGGTCGCGCCTCAATTCCTCCTCTTCCTTTCTCCCTCCCTACAACCCCAGTACCTCCCCAAGGAATGGCAGTCCCTATTAGATAAGGGGGGCCATGTCACACAGCAGGACTGGATCATGCTGGGGGATCGTGTTGCACTACCACAAAGTCAGGCCTCCCATATTTTGACAGAAGTCCACCTCTCTCTGCACATCGGACCTGAGGCCATGTATAGGTTTCTCTCTCCTATATTCCATCTAATGGGTTTAAGAAGGCTTATCTCTCAGGTTCATACCGTGTGCTTAGTCTGCTCTGCCGTCACTCCGTAGGGAGGATTGCGCCCCCATATTCCCACTCACCAGATGAAGGGCCACCTCCCAGCCGAGGACTGGCAAATTGACTTCACCCATATGCCTGTCCACAAAAAATTTTGGTATTTGCTCACTCTAGTGGATACCTTTTCAGGCTGGATCAAGGCCTTCCCCACTGCCAAGGAAACAGCTGACGTCATGGCCACAGTCCTTCTGGAACACATCATCCCCAGGTTCGGCCTCCCAGCCAACATCCAGATGGACAACGGACCCGCCTTCACTGCCAAAGTTGTCCAGCAGGTGGCTGCTAACCTGGGAGTTACCTGGAAACTCCACACCCCTTACTGCCCACAGTCGTCGGGTAAGGTAGAAAGGGCAAACGGCATTTTAAAAACACATTTCACCAAGCTCACCCTAGAGGTAAAACTCGGCTGGCCTGCCTTCCTCCCACTCGCCCTCTCCAGGATAAGGGTGGCTCCAAGGGCTCTGTCGGGTCTCAGCCCTTTTGAGCTGCTGTATGGCAGGCCCTTTTTAATCAATCACAACCTACCCTCCTCACCCCCTCCGCTTGCTTCCTACTTGCCTTACTTGTCTCTGCTTAGGCAGTTGCTAAGGGAACACGCGGAACGAACCCTTCCCATGGTCGCTCCTGACAACCCATCACATCCAGTTTGTACGGCCCTCCAGCTGGGGGGTTCAGTTTTGCTCAAACAACTATCCCCTCACACTCCAACCCCCTGGTGGTTTGGCCTGTTCACGGTGGTCCTCACCACCCGCACAGCTGCCAAATTACTGGGACACTTCTCCTGGTATCATGTCTCTCATCTCAAATTGGCCCCAGCCACAGGGGCCCCTTAGCAATGTCAACAGGTGGGACCTACCCATCTTTGCCTCACCCGGGGTCCTGCTACTTACTCTAGTCCTGCTGCCTCTCTCATGCACAACACCACCGGATAATGACTACCGCTGGCAGTTTTACGTTGAAGAAATAGCCCAGTCTTATGGTAAAGTCATCACTCGGGTTGTGGGCACCAGGCTGTCAGACCAGGGGATGCCAGGAACCAGTTACCATCACCATCTCAGTAAGCCAAATGAACTCTACCAGTCAAACCCCAGCCCCGGTCTTCTGCTTCCAATATGATCAAACGGATGCCAGGTGCAACCGGTGGCCTGACAAATATGGGGGGTGTCCATATGACTGGTGCAAAATGCACAATGTTTGGGCTCCCGGATATGGGGGAAAAGCAGTAACCCCTTACACCATCCCTGATCTCTGGCACCCCAGGTGGGTGCAGGGAGTCAATGGAGCTGTTTATAATTGGTACCAGAACCCCAAACCATCAGGTAAAATCTGCATTTTCTGAACATACCGCCTTGTTTTTCCTCCCCCTAACAAACTTCCCAGCCTTATTGCAGAAGCAGAAACTTCTTTGGGTAACCCACTCTCCTCCTCCCCCCGAGTGCTGACCACCCTTCTCCGTTCTCTTGGCTCTGTTTAATACAAGAAGGTATCTCATTACTCAACCACTCTTCAGTTGGCAATGTAAGTAACTGCTTCCTTTGTGCTGCTCTAAACTGCTCCCCTTTAACAGCAGTTCCTGTCACACAATTGTTCAATGCCTCTAGTGGGCCAGTCAACCAGCCTCCTCCTATCCCTGGAGTTCCTTTGTTCCAGCCCCTCAGTAACATCTCTAATACCTGGGGTGGGTTCTTTTGGTATCACGGCACACTCTTCGAATCTATCAATAATTCTTACCCTTGTTGCTATCTATAATGCTTGTGCCACAGCTTACCTTCTATTCTGAAGAAGAACTCTTGCTCAAAGCCTTTCCCACTTCCCGCTGCACTCGCCATGCAGCATTTCTCCCCCTCATGCTCGGTCTCACATTTGCCACGTCCTTGGCGGCTGGAGGGCTGGGTGGGGAAGCACTGGGACACAGCCTCCTTTCTTCCCAAAATCTGGAAGAAAAGCTCCAAGCCACTCTGGAAGCATCCGCAAGCTCTCTGGCATCCTGCAGCGGCAAATAACCTCTCTAGCCTGGGTTACTTTACAAAACCGCAGGGTCCTTAATCTCCTTACACCCAGCCAGGGTGGAACCTGCATGTTTCTCCAAGAAGATTGCTGTTTCTACATTAATGAAACAGGGCTGGTAGAGGAAAATGTCAATGTCCTCCAAAAGCTGGGAGATGAACATCGCCAAAAAAACACCACAGAATCGCCCTTCTCTGCTTGGTAGAACTCGGGCATCACCCAATGGGTCATGCCATTCTTGGGACCTGTTCTACTTATCTGTCTTTTACTTATGGTTGCACCTTGTCTGTTTAATTTTTAGCAGTTCTGCATGAAAGAAATTTTTTGCGTCGCAGTCAATCAGCTACTCCTGCACCCCTATCTGTAGGCCCCACTTCCCTCTGAGCCACCTCATCCCAGCCTCCCCTAAAACTACACCCCCTTTCAGCTTGAAGCAGCCAGATTGAGTCAGCGCCCCTTATACCAAAGAGGTCGGGTTGTTAGGCTCAGAGGGAAGCAACACTCACCTTCCCCCATCTGCCCCTCCACCCTCTGATCCCCTATGCGCCCCTCCACCCCAAGCCCACATCCGCATACCTCGCTTGAAGCTTCCTGGAACCTGCCGGCAGCTGCTGAGAAGGGCCAGAGACTTTCCAGCCCATGTCGGATGCAGCGCTTTGTCTCCCCGCTTCACTGCCGCCCCTAACACCCTCCCGGATACAGCACCCTTAAAAACCCAAGCCTGCCCCTCCTTGGGTGCAACTTCCCTAGACCATCTTCCTGGACCATGGGACCTTGTCTGGGAGTTTCTCCCCAATAAACACTTGGTTTATACTGGCCTTTTGTCCTGTGGCTCTTTCGGTATCTCCAAAGGTTACAAAAATGGTGCTCCAAATCATAGTTCAATGTTCAGCTCTTTTGTGCTTTGGTTGGATCCAAAGACACAATGATAAAATATAAAAGAACACATTTTTAGCATGCTTATCAGGCCTACAACCACAAACAACTCCCACAGCCCACTTTTTGATAAGGATTAAACAGCAGAAACTTAAACATTTTTATCTGCCCAAAAGAACTTGGAGTATAGCTATTTGGTGCTGCTGATTAAGGGCTGATTCGTATCCCTCAACACTCAATTAAACAAAAATAGGGTCTTCAACTCCATTCCTTATCTGAGACACAGGAGGACCTAATCTTAAGAAATGGCATGGAGAAGAAATAATATGTCAGTCCAAAGGAATAGCTGAAATCGTCTTTTCTATCTAGGGACCACCAGACTTAAAAACATGTAGGTCTAATTCATTTGTGTGGAAATGATATCTATGGGTAGTCGCAGTCTTCTTTGAGCGAGATAAACTCAAATGTCAGTGGAACTAATGTTATTGATGTTAGCAAAAGGTGGAGACAGATATTGACGTTTATGGCAAGACGTGTGTTTCAATAGAAAGATTTGTTTTTAGTTTGTGGTCAGATCACCAATCACATTTGGTAACTATTAAAATGATTTGAAATGCACATAACGGGCTATAAATGTACTTTTGATTTATTTGGCTTTTCATAAATTAAAAATAAAATGCTACTACTTATCTGCCAAACACGTCAATTATTTGGTCAAATTCATTTTGGGGGAAATCTGGAAAGAGGAGGTTTGCGGTCCATCCTACCCCATTTGATCCATAAGAGAGAAGTACTGGAGAAGAGAATTCTGGAAACAATGTCCAGGTATGTATTCTCAAGGCAAAATAACTTAATTTGCTCCTCAGCTCCCTTCCATGACCAGTGGCAATTTTGTTGCATTTTTGTTTTGTTTTGTTTTGCTTTTTTTACTTCTATGACTTTTCATTCTCACAGTACTGAAAGAGTTTAAACAAAAATGACTTTGGTTCTGCAGAATTAACACAACACTCAGGCTTATTTATAATTGAATGCAGATGTTTTCTAAGCAGAGAAAAGCCTCCAACTTGTGTGCATAATTCTTACACTGCCCTAATGGAGAGAAGTGATTCCAAAATTAGCAACTTTTTAAAAAGCCAAATTTGGCCATATGCCACGTTGACCTTTCTTTCTTTCTTTCTTTTCTTTTTCTTTTTCTTTATTTCTTTTTTTCACTTTCCAAGGGAGTACAGACCAGGTCTTTAAAAATTTATACTGGAAGGGCTACCATTTTTTTTCAAGAAATTTAAAAAAGAAGAAAGAAACTCTAATTAGTGTGCGTGCATTTCTGTCTCTCTTCTGCTCTCTGTCCTCAGAAATAACATTTTCAAAAATTCACAAAAATGTTGACCTCTGTGTGGCACAGCAGCAAGTTTTGGAGGGAATGAGGTCAACTCCTGGGTTCTGTTTTGACTATCTTGAGACTGAATTGCTGACATGGACAAACTTGTGAATGCCAGATGAAGAAAGAGACACCCTGTGTTCTTTCGTTCTTTGCTTCCACAATTTGCCACTAAAAATTTAACAACCTCGTTGTTTCTTCCAGACCCGAGGCTGTGTGTTTATATGTCTAGAACAGCAGACCTTGGGGCTGATTATATTGTCTCTTTTAAAAATTCACTTTGATTAGAAAAACCCCATAATTAGACTGTTTCTGTATAATATCTGTGCTCCAGAGGGCTGACCACAGCATTGAAGAGAAAGAATGCACAGTGGGGAGAACTTCATGACTGATGGGGGAGACGTTTGTCTTGTTCTCTTCCTTTCCCATTGGTAAAAGAATTCAGGATGATTAGGCAAACTTAAAAAACAAAATGTGTGATTATATCTAATGTGAAATTACACATTCATCAATTGAGAACAATATTGTGTGGTTAGTGGGGTAGTATAATAATTCTGACAAACATAAAAAAAATAGTCAGCCCCTGGTTTATATTTAGGATTAGATTTAGATAGATATTCAAGTAAAGAAGAGGATTCCTAACTTTCACTGGCATCTTACGATCCCTTGCTCAACCCATTGATATGAGAATATTTCTACCCTAGAGCCCTTTTGCTGCCATGACAGCCATTGGGTTTTTATTGATTTCAATATCTTTATATTTTTATAGAGGTTAATTTGCAACAATAGCATTGCACTAGTGATTTAGAAAACCTCAATCTGCCATGAATTTTGCCTTCATGGGATTATTTCCAAAGATTTGATTATGCAATCATATAGAGCCTAGTTTAGGTACAGATCCTTTGGCACATTGTTGAAAATAAGGAGTTTGAGCAAAACTCAATCTTCATGGGAGAAAAAAACAAAAACAAAATTATCTGCTTTTTTTTTTTTTTTTTTTTTTGCTACATACAATAGTTCTTCCAAGAAAGGCTCTATTGCAGATCTAGAGCAGATTATAACTTTGAGAAGCTAGAAGTGGAATCTCACTTCTAGAGGACTAATTCTTCTCTTGCTCAAATAATATATGAGAAAATGGAACTCTGCCTGGCAAAAGGTATGTTGAAACATGTATTGGGGTGAAGGCAACAACAAGCTACCTTCAAGAAGACTCTTGGGTGTTAGCCTTGTATTTTCTGTTTTAGAATCATATTTGGCAAGACAGTCCAGAGAAAAGAGGTCTCTACAAGCTCTATTTGTTATTGTGACCCTTCTTTAATGTGGATGTACTATTTATTAGGCCAGGCTAGGTAAAGTCACAAAAGTATATCTGTCTGCTTTTTTTTTCTTTTTACTGCATGTGTAAAACTATTATTTATAAAACACTTATTGTCTCATGAAACATTAAAAAACAAAAACCACTGAATTTGTCTTAATAAAAAGATAATGTTCCTGAGAGATGAAAAGTTTTAATGGGTTCAGCCCATCTCTTGATCTATGAGATGCTTTGGGGCTTTAGCAATAAATAATTAGTATGCTATCTAGAATTAAAAATTACAATATGAAGGTCTAGGAAAAATAATTATTGGAGACATGAGAAATGTAGAAACAATTTGGCTTGCCTTATGAATACCATCTGCTTGAACGGCTTAAAGACTCAGATGTTAAGCTTCTCTATTTCATATATCATGCCTAACTTATTATTTTACCAGCAAAGGCCAAGATAAGATGAACATAGATAAATAAAAATGTTAAGGTATACATAATATTGAAAAATAAAAAGATACCAAAAACCCTAGCAAACAAAATCAACACCTGCTTCTTTCAAAACTTGAAGAAAAAGGGATTTGTTTTTGAAGCATTTTTGTACTCAACTAACAGTACAAACAAAAAATCTTTAATTACCTGCAATGAAACAAAACATTTTAAGCAAATTTCAACAAACAAAAAAAGGTACCTGAGACTATTGAATCCAGAGATAGTTTTGTCTTTCTTCTTCATAGCACTAAAGAACACATAAAGGTATGGACTGGAATCTTCACAGGACAAAAGCCTTCCCACAACACCTTAAAAGTTTAGGGTTTAGCAGTTCCAAATACACTTATTTTTCTGTGTCTTTTCTTTTTGGTTTCAGTTTCTATTTGTAACCTGTTCTAGTTTAGTAATCTCTAGAGCATATAGTGAACACCTTTTAGCTGAGTAATTTCTGCTTTTAAAGGAAATTCATCTTGTGATATTTTCAGGTTATCTTGTAACTGATTGTTTTTAATGGATGGGTCATTTTGTTTAACTAAGGATTTCTGACCTTTAAGACTGTTAGTATTTCTAGGTGATATTTACTCTGTTGATCTCTTCCTTTCATTGCTTCTTTGTACTCTTTATGTGTAGTTTCTGTGTTTAAGCTAGTGATTTCAAACATTTTGAAACTAAACACTTAATCTCCTTAGTGCGTATACTTTCTGGTCTGTCTGTGTCTATGGAAGCACTCTACTAATGCATTAGAGAGATGTTGAAATCTTGGTTTCAGATAAACCTTAGAGTTTCTTGTTGTTGAGGGAGAAGGGAGATTCAATGTGGTTTAACAACTTTGGTTTATTTTCTATTTGATCTTTGGCTTTTAATATATAATAATATCAGGCCTTGTCATTTTGGACCTTTACTGCAAAAAGAAGAAAAGAAATAAATTCCTTCAAGATATTCACACTATGGATTACTTTCTACTTCTTAGAAATGATACAGGGCAAAATAATATACTTGAAAGAATGCTATTTCTTTCCCAAGGAATCTATCAGGTTATAAGTTACCTGCCAGGCGGTTCGAGGTCAATTCTCCTAGGTTAGGGTTAGATTCGGGGCATGTCCACATTTTACCAGTGAAATAAAGTTTAAAATGCTTAAAGGTGTTGTAAAAGAGAGAATCAAACAATCAAATAGGTTTGGAAAAGTGGACAGGGTGAGTGGAACTGTTTTTATCTTAATAATGTGTTCTGTTCTTAAGGGCTTGGGAACTCATAAGCAGGGTTGAACCTGATTTACATTACGTGGAATTCCTCCTGAACCTTGTTCAATGACATAGCTCCTGGAGTAAGAATATTGGAATGAGAATGGAATGATGCCTCTGATTCACTGCATCTTAAAGTAGATGTCACCCAATCTTTGAAAAATCACTCCTGTGTTAGCCAAGCAATCCTTTTTATAGGGAACATAGAAACCTCTCAGGACTCTTCTAAGAATAAAAGCAGTAATCAAAAATGAGGTACTTAAGCAGTCCTAGCAAGCAAGAAAATGCAACAAATACCATTCCATTTACCAGCTTTCAAAATTGAAAAAAAAAAAGAGATTTAGCACCAAAATGCATTTAAGAAAGAAAAATCAAGACAGTCTCACAGAAGCTGGAGGAGGAGGGAACACATGAAGTAAAAATTCCCTCTGAGCTCACAGAAAGCAATAAGAGTTCTCATTTAACCTCGGAAAATGACTTGAGAATCACTTGTACTTTGAAACGATTCTAAATTGCAAACTAATTTCCCAGAGGGATATGTTGATGGCCTACTGTACCCAGCATAAATAATGAGTTTGCAACCAGGACCCCAAATAAAGCAGTGTACGTTTGTGGAATTTATGAGCAAGTTTCCCCACCTCCACCATCTGACATTGCAATGTTAATGCTTCCAGTTAGGAGTTTTACTGTGTCAGCAGGTGAATTCCCTGGCAGTAAGTCAAACTTTAATGGAACATGCTGGTAGGAACGATTATGCTGCTGCAGTGTGAAACTGTGGTGTCAGTATTAGGCTACTAGAATACATGGGCATGGCCTGCTATCTACCCTAGTTGCAGGTGTTCTTGGTTGTTTGACTTTTAATGCTATACTGTAAATTGACCATGACAAAGTACAATTTGTATCTTGTAAAGGATTTTAGAGCTGGCAGATATAATGAGATCTACTCGAACCTTCTTTTTTATACAAGGAAGAAATCTGAGGTTGGAAAGGTAAAGTGACTGGTTAGACGATAAACGTTAATATGAACCAGACCTGGACTCTAACCTTGGTCTCCCCTACTCCTTCAGTGTTTTTAGAAAGAATTCTGTCAAGGATGCTGCCTTTGCTGGGAAGTAAAAAGTTGGATGCCATACATTTTATAAATGTGTTTAAGATAACCTGACAACAATATGAATCTGAAGTATAACAATAATAGAAAGTGAAGCATGTAACTTGAACATCCAGACTACTCTGACTGAAAAACAGACACCAAAGGGACAGATCTACAAGTGTTTGTGATATTTGTATAATCACTCAAATTTAAAGATGTTGCTAGATTGAATGTTACTGAAGAGTAAATATGATGCCTACAAGCAACTCACTGGGAATGAAACCTGTTGGTCTTTCTCTGCTGTCTCAAAGCAAAGAAATCCATGTGCATCAGGAATAACTGATATTTTCCCATGAAAGGCTTGTGTGCCTTATGGCTTAGGAAGTTGCATCCTGAGTGTACTTAGCCATAGCATGTCTGAGATATACAGTTTATATTGTATAGGCCATGTGGTTTCTTCCATGAGAGCAATGTCTAAATTCTTAGCCTCTTGTCCCATGGTGTTAACTCCGCTACCTAGTGCAGCTTCTGTTCTTCAAAGAGGTTCCAGCTATACAACCTTCCTTAAGCATCCCAGGGCTCTCATAGCTTGCAAATAGTGTTGCTTTGCTGCGCCTTCTTCATTAGATGTCCCCCTGCCTGCCCAAGCATACAAGTGAGATCTGAGTTCTAGTCCACCTTGAGAATTACAAAGCCATCTCACCAGATCTTTGAACATGAACCAATGATCCTTCCCTCATCAGTTCCTTTCTTCCTTCATTACATCAACTATTTCAGACAGTCAATTCTCCTTTCAAATCACCTGCTTCACTCCTTTATCAGTATTTCCCATGGATGGGCATCCTTTTTCACAGAGTAAGTCAGTGGTGTCAAACTGTCACCTCCTCCAGCAAATTGTATCTAAACCATCATTATCTCCTTTCTTGTATCTGTACCACTATTGTCTGTTCCAGAAGTTGTCCCTTTTTCTTATATAGCCATTTTACTTCAGAAGACAAATATATTCTAATCTTCCAAACCCAAAACCAGAAGAAAACCAGAAACACAAATTTAAAAACTCAATTGGCTACACAGCTCTCTTTAGGTAAAACTCTGCCAAACTTTTTTTTTTTTTTTTTTGAGTTGGAGGCTCACTCTGTCACCCAGGCTGGAGTGCAGTGGCATACTCACGATCACCCTAGCGCTGACCTGCTGGGCTGTGGCGATCCTTCTGCCTCAGCCTTCCAAGTAGCCAGAAATACAGCCCCATGCTACCCTGTCCAGCTAACTTTTTCATTTATTTATTGTAGAGACGAAGTCTGGCCAAGTTTCCCAGGCTGGTCTCGAACCCACATGCTCAGGCAAGCCACTTGTCTCGGCCTCCAAAAGTGCTGCAATTATAAACTGAGTCACCGAACCTGGCTTACTCTGTCAAACTTTTATCAAAGGCAACCTCCACTTCCAGTTTCCTGTCTCCGCTTCCATACTTCTGCACCTTTTCTATGAACATACACTTCTGTACACCCCTCCCTGACACTTCTTTATCAAAATTATCAGTGACTTTCCAGATGCTAATATCAAAGAACATGTTTAACTATTCAACCTACTCACTTCTCTGCTAATTTTGTTCCTGGAGAACCCCTCCTCCTTCTGGTAACCCCCTCTCCTTTTAGTATCAGTGACACCATTTTGTTCTAATATTCCTATAACTGCTCTTGACTGTTCTCAGCAATTTCCCGTCTCTCTCTGTAAAATGTTGGTGTTCTTTAGGATTCCATCACCAGCCTTTATTTTTGTCCCATTTCATTTACTCTCTTTAGGTAGAATGTGGCCTTCATGGCTGAAACTGCCATTTTTTATGAGATGACTCCCAAATCTGTATTTTTAAGCCACATTTCTTTTTTGTGCAATACACAAATATGTTCCACTGTCAACTAAAATTCCTTTGCAGCAGTTAACATATTATTCTCTGTCTAAATAGATGAAAATCTGGACAGAACCTTCTCTAAATTTATCTAATCATTCCGTGTTCATCTTGATGAATGTCATATTTATCTACCCAGGTGACTAAATCAGATAATTCAGAGATATATTCTTTTTTTTTTTTTTTGAGTTGGAGTCTCACTGTCGCCCAGACTGGAGTGCAATGGCCGCTCCCGGCCACCGCAGCCTCGACCTGCTGGGCTCCGGTGATCCTTCTGCCTCAGCCTTCCAAGCAGCTGGAACTACAGGTGCGCGCTACCATGCCTGGCTAATTTTTTGATTCATTGTAGAAATAAAGTCTCGCCAAGTTGCCCAGGAGGGTCTCAAACCCGCGGGCTCAAGCAATTCACTCACCTCGGCCTCCCAGAGCATGGGATTACAGGCTGAGCCACCGAGCCTGGCCGAGATATATTCTTTTTTTTATCCTTCAATCTACACTTTTCAATCCAACTGGTGACAACAATTCTCTATATTTTTTCATCTTCATTTTTCTCATATTTTTCTGTCTCTCCACTATCCAAACTCCATTGCATTAGTTCAGACTCTCAACTTCCTCTCAGACTACCAAAGACTGACACAAAAAACTGAGCGGTACCTTCACTCATTCCCCTCCTCCAGTATACGGTGAGATGAGAAACATTTTTCAAATGCCCCCCATTTCTACGGCTGAAAGCCCAACTATTAACAAGGCTCTTTCTCTTTTCTTCCTCTCTACCCTGCAGTCTGGAACACATGCTGAATTGCCTTGAAAGTTCCTTGTTTTCTACTTCTTCTAGATGTCCCTGTATACAACAATTTCTGTCTGAATGCCTCTCCCAGTCTTCTCATTTGGCGGTTTCCTATTCATCCTTTAAAACTCAGTTTGACATCCTCTTCCCATTCAGATTGGGCTGTGGACCCATACTAAGCTTTCACAGCCCCAGGTGCTGAGCTGTACCCTAGCATGTACATATAGGATTGTTCTTGATGTTTATGTCTTCCCTTTTCCATAATCTATTTGATGGGAGGTAAGGAGCATGTCTTTTAATATCTCACAGTGCCTGACCCTTAGTAAGTACTAATATATAATTCCCAAGTGAATTGATGGCTAAATATCTAAAGTAAATTCATTGTATAATTATGGTGATACAATCCCATGTATATGCTTTTATGTATTTTTATCTTTTGGTTAACTATTTTCATTTATAAGCTATCAAATAGAATATTACTATTCATTTCTATTTCTCACATAGTTCTTTATGCTAGTAACAAACATTAATTAAACACTTGCTATTTTTCTCAGGCATATTTTTATTACTTTGTGGTTATTTACTTATGCTTCCAACGGCTACATAGGTAGTTATTATTATCATCGTCATCTCCATTTACATAAAAGAAAATTGATTCACAGAGAGAAGCAGAGTGGAGATTGGAAGCCAGCTGATACCGGCCTAGAGCCCTGTCTTCACTGCTACAACATCCTGTCAAATATCAGTGTTTACACTGCCTTAGGGTTGCACAGTATCTTGGTTTTCTCTTCCATTCATCCTTTTTGTGAACACTGCTAAGAATTTTATTTTTACAGTTGTAAGCATTAATTGCAATAAATCTTTCAACTTGAAGATTATGCCTCTTCCCAGGACTAGCTTATTCTTGTCTCTAGCAGTCTGTAATATGAACACAGGATGGAGAATTGTTCAATATACAGTGTAAAGAGATGATTAAGAGAAATTGTCATGAATGGGGTCACAAGGGGCAATTACTGTTAAGATCTAAAAATGCTCAAACATTTCTTTTAGAACACAGAGGCAGTAAGAAGTTATTTAAAATATATTTAGAGAATCAATCCAATGAGTTTCAATAAACATATCCAAAATAATAGAGATTTCTTTTGCAATTTTTTACATTTGTTGACAAAATTGTGAATGAAAATGTGTCTTAGTGCCCACAACATGACCAGCTCTCCACATGTTCATGTACCCCCAGAGTCACATGATGTCTGAATCTCCAATTTTTATAAAATTTTTGAAAGTAATATTTAATGGTCCTATTCTAAAATACATTCCTCCAAATGCCAAGTGTTTTCTAGATTATTATGATTTGTGTCAAGGTAATGGTAACAGAAGGAATAAATCTGTCCATTTGTTTATGCTTGCCAGTTGAAAACAAAGTGAATATCAGTCAACATCTTTCAGTTGACACTATTCTAAAATATCCTTTTCCCACACAAAGCAAGATTTCACATTTGCAGAAAATCTTTGTCCCAAGCAGCAAGCAACATTGTACTGGCTCTTTGTTTTGTACTACTAAATCATCATACTTAAAGAAGTCACTAAAACCAAGTCAGGTGTCTTCCAATGCAAAGAAAGAACAAGGAGAATGATGGGCAATGTTAGACATTCTTAGAAGGGTGGCATCTGATTTAATCGATTTGTAATTTTTATCTGTGAGATGCCTACATAAATTGCATTTAACAACTTTTGTCCAAACAGATAGCCTTTTGCATTCACCCACTGGTTAATGTGGACTGATCAGTGTGGACTCATGACAGTGTGGTCTGACCAAATTCCTCAAAAGAAGCTGAGGGCAGCAGGACCCTCAGTTACCTAGATTTCACATTCACTTGAATGCCAAGTGGCAAAT
This sequence comes from Carlito syrichta, assembly GCF_000164805.1. NCBI lineage: Eukaryota > Metazoa > Chordata > Mammalia > Primates > Tarsiidae > Carlito > Carlito syrichta. The sequence goes on along the minus strand of NW_007258247.1, from coordinate 407,622 downwards.
AGAAATCTATTTCATTTTCTGGACTGTGAATGTATTCTGTACTCTCTAATAATATTCAAATTACAATTTTCCTCTTAGCTCCCATCCTACTTATTTGAGCAAAAATAAGTCTTTGCCTTTTAGCTTTGAGTTGCCAATGTACCCCATATGTAAAAAACATAAAATAACTAAGCATCAAAACTCAGTAAGAATAGGACTTTTGTTTTTTACAGAATAATGCTCTTACTTGATTACTTTTTAAGCATTTATTACTGACACCTACAATGTATCAATCATTGAGCTAGGAAAAAGGAATGCAGGTATGAATATATTTCCTCTGTTTTCAAGTAAGTTACAATGTCTTGGGAGAGACACACAAAAATAATTGACAGTGGAACATGGTAAGTGCTTTACTAGTAATATGAATAAATATTATGAAAGACACAAAATAAAACACATAAATTCTTAGGCTTTAGGTAATAGCCACAACAAGAATAAATCTTTGCCTTAATGAGTGAACAGAAGTTCATCTAAAAGGAGGGTTGGCTTTGTATATACAAGTACAAAAACACTGAGTGCCAAAAAGCTCTGACTTATTTTCCAACTTCTGCTGTTGCAGCAGAGGAGGGTGCCCATGGCAATGGGAAAGGTGAAGAATGAGGGAATCTTTCTATTGGATCACAGAGAAAATGTGAAGAAAATGACTCTGAACTTTCATCTCAGACATTATTTTTACTTCATCTGAATTTGGGGAAAGTTTATTCACTTCTACCCAGCACAGACTTGAAATTGGGGTGTGCTTGCAAACATGTCAAGGCACTGTAAAGATGTAGTGCCCTTTAATGGTTACAAGCATTACTTAGAATTAGGCAATAGCATTTGTAAATCGGAAGAGTTGTCCAATGATACAAAGGCAGAATTGTGGTCAATAGAGGTATAGCGGGCACATGGATGGAGTTTGAATCTGCAGATGCAGGGACTAAGAACGCATTACCATCATCTTGGAGGATTTTGCATTATAACAGACAGTCTTTCATAGACAGCAAGAGAAGCTAGGCTTATAGAATTACATTAACGAAAGAGGATCTGAATGAAGATCTAGTCAGGACCTTTTGTCCTGTTTCTGCCAGGTAAGGTTACAAATACTGTGATGAGGAGGCAATCTCATTTAACAGGTTACAATGATACCTGCACATTACTTATTATTCATTTCATATATGTGCACAAAGGCTAATGGTATAATGTTTAGTTGCCACTTTCTTGGCATGTGGGCAACTCCCTATGAATATTTATAGAATGAATGAATTCATTCCAAATTGTTTATTCCAGAAAGTAGTTTTCTTTTCCTCCTATACTGATCCTTTATTGGCTTTTATAAAGTCCAAGTTAAAGGAATGCCTTCAGCTCTCATTAAGCAGAGGTCTTAAAAGCCAAAGGACCTGCCAAACATGTGTAGTGACTGTTGAGTTACACAGTGAGATAGACCATGGTGAATGGTACTGAAACAAGGGTTGTTTTAGTTTAGAAGAGCCTCCCTGCAGGCTAGTTTCCATCTTACAGTTTCTGACTTTCTATAAATACAGCTTAAATTGACAAAAAAATATAAAAATCTGTGTTTGATGGGTTCTCATGATGGCTGTGTAATTGATAACACTTTGGGTGAAAGAAGAGTTTATCTGGAAGACAAAATGCTGCTGTGGGTGATATTTTTATAACAACTTGTGAAAAAAGTATACTTCATTTTTATGAATTATATTCAGAGATGTTCCTTAGAGCCTGGGCTGTGTTAAAGAACAAAGAAAGGTATTCCAAATCATTTTACAGAAAAGAGGAAAATTGGAAAGCTTTTAATGCTCTCCAAATGCCTTCAGAAGATAACTTAAATCTTGCAGTACCAGTTAAGAGTCTAGACAACCAAAAGCTAAAATAATGTATGCCTGATTGTCATATCTACCATTATTCATACTATTGATTTTGGGACAGCAATAATATTCAAGTTATTTCAGAATCACAGAATAAAAATTAAATTTAGAACAATTTCATTGGTAAGTATAGTTGATAATGTGTTATTTATTTAAATATTAGAAAATTATATAGATTTATTCACTCAAAAAGTCATTTTGTTTCTACTATTTGAGAGAGAGTATGCTAGATGCTAAGGTTATGAATAAATTAAGATTGGTTCCTGAAAGCTGCAGACCACAGTCAGAAGGGCATCCCCAAGATGGCTCTGCCTCCCAAAGACAACAAAGGCCATAAATTCCTGCCTTTCCCGCCCGCGCGAAACTTAAACCTGTGCTCAAACAACCTCTTCCTATAGAAATGCTACCTCATAGTCTCCTCCAATAAGACTCAGGCACAGCACTGGCCTGCCCCTGCAAGGTTCATAAATATACCTTTCTCCCTGCATAACTCTCTCTCTCTCTTATTCCCTCTCTCTGTCCCGTCACTGTCTCGCCTTCTCTCTCTCTCTCTCTCTCTCTCTCTCTCTCTCTGTCCCCACCACTCTCTTGTTAGCTCTCTCTCTCTCCCTCTCTTACTTTCTCTCACACTCCCCCCCCCTTTTGCTCTCTCTCTCTGTCCCCGCCACTCTCTTACTCTCTTGCTCTCTTTCTCTCTCTCTCTCTCGGTCTCTCTCTCTTTTTCTCTCTCTCTCGTCCTTCCTCGGTTACAGTCCCTTCGTGTAACTGCCCCTTTAATAAATCTCTCAGTTCAGATGCATGGAGTCGTTACTGGGTGCCCCCAAAACTTCTTTCAGTTCCTGCCTTCAAGAAGCTTAAAATCTAGTATGCTAAAGCTGACTCTTTTTGTTTGTTTTGTAATGTCACTCTGGTCCATTGACTGTCACATTTGGTTAAGATGATGGGTTTACAGCAATTGTGTAAAAAAAAAAAAATGAAGAAAGGAATATTGGGAAGAATGGAAAAATAGCAAAAGGACTTCTATTACTCATATATTGATAGAATTTGTTTATTTTTATTTATTTTACCAAAAAAGTTCATTTTTTTCCATCAAATTTAAAAACTATTAGGATATTCAGGTCAAAACTTATTTTAAAAATAACCACAGCCACATGGTACTAAAGAGAATTTAAGATTTGAGGCAACCGAAATCATAAATAGCTCATTGCTCAACTTAATTGTTCTTTCTTCTCTTAATACTGCCTGTTAACTTTTTGCAATTGGAATGTTTTCCATCTGTGCCTTTACTTTAATTGTGTGAATATAGCTGATGAAAACTATTATCACTCTGTCTTTTAGTCTTCGATATGCTTTGTGTTGACACAATCACAAGCAGAAAAATGTTAGTTCAGTCATATACTTGATGCTATATGTGCTTTATGTCCCATGTTTTAAATTTTCCATCTGTACTTCAAACTGTTTCAGTTATCCTTATTGTGATAGAGAATCCCTACACATATTCAATATAGATATATTATCCATAGGATTGATAATGATTGTGAAAGTTGTGTTTTGACTTTTTTAAATAGTCAGGATAATATTAAATGTAAAAAGTCTATTGTATCAATAAATAAAAATAATGGAATGTATTAGTTTAGCAAATGCTAGTTCTTTCATTACAATGTTTTATTGAGGCTTCTTTCTAACATGTTTTTACATGTTCTTCTCAAATCTTCTTATAAACCTACAACAGTTACTAAGTTCTGCTCCCGGGTGCCATTCATACCTTAACTAGGAGGATTGTGCCCTTGAGACAGGGTAATAATACACAATGAGCTTTGGTTTTTGCAGTGGCTCTGGCGTGGAGACTCTATGAGTGTTTTACTGGTCTCAGACCACAGTGGGGCCAAGTGAGACAAAATCTATGTTGAAAAAGTAGAATGATATTGGTTATCAGAATGGTTGTTATATTATACATAGGGAAATTTGTTAATTGTGAGGTTGGAGAAGAAAGTGAACCACTGGAGCAAATGAGAAAAGCAAATGTTCAGACTCAAAGACAATGCGACCAAAAGGTGAACTTTAAAATCAGGGAGGGGAAATGGTTGTTCTGCACCATATTTATTTTGTGTTTAAAATAAAAAAAAAAAACCACTTGTATAAATAATTTGATTGTTTGTATAATGATATTATCTACCTTCTGTGCAGGTAACATGATTAGAAGATATTTGGATTAGAAAAAAATCAACAAATAATATTTTGCATTTCTTTGTCAATAAATATTAGTACATAATTTAGGAAATGAGGTTTCTATAGCTCAGATGATGCTCAAAAATAGCCTGTGAAAATTTTTTTGCTTTTTCTCCAGTTTCTGAAGAAATGTGACTGAAAAAATTGTGACCATTTCCTCCCCTATGAAAGATAATGCCAGTGTCCCTCCCTGAGGCAATGTAGGGACCAAGTAATACAATCTGAAGCAGAAAGCTACATTTCCTCCCAAAACAGAGTTTTTCATTCATTTTCAAATTGTAACCTTAGAAGCACAGTAAACAAAGATAATGATGAAAAATGATGTATTTAAAATCCATAGTTTGTCTTTTCTCTGAGCAATTACAATAAAAAGAAATATGCAGCTGAGTGCTCAGAAAATTAATTATGGAATTGTACTAGTCTGGTTGTGTTTGAAGTAAGAACAAAATTAAAGTTAAATCAGGTCATAAGGGTAAGACCCTAGTCCAGTAGGATTAGTGCCCTTGTTAGAAGAGATAGCAGAGAGTTTTGTCTCTCTTCCCATGAGCACGTGCACACACCAAGAAAAGACTATGGGAGGAGACAGTAAGAAGGTGGCCATCTGCAAGCCAGGAAGAGAGACCCCACTGGAAAGAAACTGAGTCTGCCAGATCTTGATCTTGGACTTCTAGTCTCCAGAAATGTGGGAAAATTTTTTGTTTTGTTTTGTTTAAGCCACTCAGTCTACATTATTTTGTTATGATAGTATGAGCAGACTAATATTGTGTTTTTTTTTAAGTTTATAGCAAATTATGTTTATGAATTTCTTTTCTTAAAACCTCCCTTTCTAAAACAACTCATTGGAGAATTCTCACATGCAATAGTCTTAAGTATCCTTCATATGGATATCATTCACACATCCCCTTCAAGTTTGTAGTTCTGAGGTACAAAATAAGCTATGTAAGATACAAAACTTACAACCAAAAAGACTGTTATCTCTTTGGTTCTTTAAGAATATTGCTCATGCTTCTGAGTTTATCTCTTTAATTATGATATTTTCTTAAAGACGTGATAACAGAATGTTTATAGTGGACAGTACAGGTACTTGTAAAACCAAATGATCCAAAGATTCTATGGCAGTATCTAGTCTTGCCATGGGAACGTTACACAGTTCGGTCAGTGGACACTGAGCCATTTCTGTGCTCGAGTAGATTTGTAGCTGATTAAATTTGTGGCACATGAGATTTCTTCCTTGAAAACATGCTAATTTCACATAGCTGTTTTATAATGGTTGAGGTATAAGCACACACTCATGCTTGCGTATATGTAAGTGTATATGTGCCTTCATTACATTCATTCCTATTTCTCCAGACTTATTCAAGAAGGCATTTTCCGAAGCGCTTTCCTTCTAGGCTTCACATGCACATCTGCAGTTTTCAAGGTGAAAATGATTCCTCATGGATTGGTATTAACAACAAGCTGGGTAGTGCAAAGTGAAGGGGATTAAGGCAGACAATGTGACCACACACCAATTTCCTCCCTTACAAACCTTTTATATCACTTATCAGAATTTTAATTCCATCTGCTAAGTAACGCGGGCCCCCAGAGCAGAGGTTATGCATGCAGCAGCCACAGGTTAGAGGCCTCAGCTACTTTTTCATTATATTGTGCACTGCAATTTCTGTGGGCTTCTCTGGTGATGGGGCAAGGGTTGTGTGAGTTAAATGGTGAATTCCTTTATTTATTTATTTTCATTAGGAAAAGAAATCATGGATTTTAAAGAGTATTTGCCCACTGCAGGATTGCAGGGAAAGGATATTCCTATAATATTTACACCCGAATAACCTTAACCTATCAACTTGCATTAAATTTAAAACAATTACTAGTTCTTTCTACTACGCTATTTTAGAAATATTTAAGTTTAGGAATTTATATATAATTCTTGGAAGAGAAAAGATCTTTCCTTACCAAAGCTGAAGTGCTCATTGGCAGGCAGTAGAGACAGGCTGTGTTAATGTCAATTTCTTTACTTTTTATAAATGCCACCTGTGTTACCAGCATTGATTTGAAGGTGATGTAATTTTCTTGCAAATCCATTAGTTTTATAGGTTTTTGGCAAGCTCCACTGCTGTGTTGATTAGATATAGTAACTGTGTCTATTTAAACAGGATTTTAAATGCTTGGCTCGACTCTGTATTGGCTGGATAATAAGACATACAGTAGAGGCTTCAACTTAAGGTTGTGCTAAGCAGTGATTTGACACACAGCTTAGTGTTTAGCCATTTGTGATAATAAGCACTTTAATTGTGGAGTTAATTGCAGGTACCTGGAAGATATACCTTTAAGTGATTCTGACAAATACAATACAGACTCTCCACCCTCTTTAAGTGGTTCTATTCTAAGGGTATTTCTCAAAATGCAGTCCTCAGAAGAGTAATAGCATTATCTGGGAACTTGTTAGAAATGCATAGTTTTTGCCCCACCCCAAGTCTACTGAATCAGAGATTCTGGGACTAGGACCCTGGCAATCTGTGCTTTAACAAGCCCTCCTGGTAATTCTTCCCCATGATAGTGTGAGAAACCACTGGTATAAAATCATCCATGACACAGGGGCGCTGCTATATTGGTGCTGCACAATTCAGTGCAAAACACTTTTAAATTATGCCCAATGAATTAAATTTCTATATTCAAATTAGTTAACACTGTAAAATCATTTAATAGTAATAAGAAGCTACCCATCATCTGTAATTTTTTAATATGTATCTTTATTCTGATAGATTTTGGCTTATTCTAAATGTATTAGGATTGAGGTTTGGGGTGAGGGAAAGCAGCTAATCTTTTTTTTTTTTCCATATCTTTCTTTGCCTCCCCATTTTCATTATCTAAAGAAGTTAACATCACATGCTCCATTAAACAAGATGCAGTTTTTATTATCTTTTATCTCTTCCTGAACCCTTTCAATAAATGCTACTTGATTACTCTTGCATGTTGAGATAGACATTTAGAATAATCAAAACATCAAGAAAGTGTGATGCTTGGTTAATCCAGGGCAGTATAGCTTCGACACCAATAAATGAGTTGAGACTGATGCAAACATAAGTTCTACAGGAAGATCTGAGATGATTTTTCATGGGAGGTATAAAGTGCAGTGATAAATATATTTTCCAACAAAAGAGGTGTTAAATTGCCCTAGGAAAATAATAACCCTGATAATTTAGAGATCTGAAATTCAGTGCAGTTATGTCTTACAGGTGATTAGTTGTGCACTTGTTCATTTATCAAATGTTGATTTACAAGTTTTCATATGTTCTTTTGTTGTCTCATTCCAGTTAAGCTGGAACTACATTTCTAGAACTCCCTTCCCTGCATAGTTCCAGGTTAGCGGGGGGCAAAAGATGAGGTGTTTTGCATAATATTTGGACAGCAGAAGAGGCAGACAGCCATATTCTCTCCAGAGCACTTGTGTTACTCATCACTTGACTCACCTTGTTGGAATGGGGCATCAGCCAGGCCCACAGTACTTCCAGATGCTATTGGATCCCCTTCTGCAACTTCCCAGATTCCCAGACCATGAGTAGGCTCACCTTCATTACAAAGTATACCAGCTTCTCCTTCTAGTCCAATTATGATGGAAGGTAGATTCACAGAGGGGGTTGAAGGACAGTATGAATTCCAGTCCATCCTTGTGGATTCTAGTTTGTCCTCAGTTCTCAAGCCTGTCTTCGCTCAGTCCTCCTCCTCCCGCTTCATGTTCATTTTTCCTTCAGAACTGCCTGTCCTGCTTGACTTGGGACTCCTCATCTTTCGCCTTCTCATCTTTCACAGACTCCTTAACCAGCTCTCACAATGTAAATCCCCCCAATAAATCATTTGCTAGTTTCTTTATCTATTAGGGGTGCTATAATAAAAGCCATAGACTGGGAAATTTATAAGTAATATAAATGTATTTCTCACAGTTCTAGGGGCAGGCAAGTCAAACATCAAGGATCTATAGATTCTGTGTCTGGTGAGGGCTGCTCTCTGCTTCAGAGATGGTGCTTTCTTGCTGTGTCCTTCAGAGAGGAGGAATGTGGTTTCCTCATGTGTCAGAACGTGAGGGGCACAGGGTCTGCTGGCGAGTTCCTTTCAACCATTTTATAGGTACTAATCCTATCCAAGAGAATAGAGACCTCAAGACCTAATCATTTCCTAAAAACCTTACCTCTTAATACTGTTGCATTGGAAACTAAGTTTCAACATGAATTTTGGAGGGGACACAAACATTCAAACCACAACAGTTAGAGATCACTCCCAATAGTTCTGCTTCTCTGATCAATACTGGATACAAAAATTGGATACTAGAAATGGTAACTTGATGATAGTTTCTCCAAATTGGAACCTTAATAGCTTCTCCAAACTGGTTCTTGTGCTTTCTGGAATTGATTATTTTATTTGTTTAGATTGAAAGGCATTGCTATCCCTGTTTACAGTGGCTAAACTTTTCTTAGATGTTGATTTAAATATGCAGGCTATATAGATAGATATAGAGCTAGCTAGCAAGATATAAGCAGATATAGAAATATGTAGAAACACTTACAATCAGGTACATCTAGAAGCCAAGACTTTAGTGACAAAGGGTGTGGTTTCAAAAGTCCCAAATCTCTGTGACTTAAAAGCCGCAAAAATTAATGTCTGACTCATAATACACAGATGTGGAAGCACCTGCGGGGAGCTGCAGCTCCACCCCATCTATCTTCTCATCTTGCATTCCTAGGTGGAGTAGTTCTCATCTAGGAACTGCCATACTCATGGCAGAAGGGACGAGCAAGAATGCTAGTGGGAGACTATTCCCCTCAAAATCCAGGCTCAGACGTACCATTGACCACATTCATTCTTATACTACCAGGCGAATATGTCACCTGGCAAAAGCTGAATTCCATGGGGGTGAGGATGTATTATCCTCTTACAAGAAAGGAATAGTGAATAGTGGCAGACAGCAATGCAACCAACCATGGCCATTTATTAGATGACTGAAAAGGGAGGCTGGTTATAACTTATTAGAGACCTGGAAATCATCTCAAAGCACATAACTGGAAATATCGTAAGGTGAAAATAATGGTGGAAATAAGACACATAAACAATAGCAGTACCAGACATGAAAAAATTTTTGAATGAGAGGTGTTAATTAAACAAATAATAATGTCTTCCTGAAATTAAAAAAAAAATTATTTTGTTCCAGGCTAAATTAATTAGAAAAAGATAAACCCAGGAAAATACTGATAAAATTTTCAACTCTCAGAACTAAGAATAGCATCTTTTCCAAGCAATAAAATATCTCCAAAAAAATTTTAAAAAGCAAACAAACCATTATCAGGCTTTCATCTCTAATACTGAAGTCAAAAAGAATGAAGTAACAACAGGAAGAGGAGTGGAAGTGAAAAGGGCGGTCATACAAGAATCCTATATCAACCAAGACCTCAGTTACTGGTGAAAATGATAGACATCTTTGCTTGTGTACTTACAACAGCAACAACAACTACTACAATACATGAACTAGAAAAGAAACATTAAAACTTTAAATACGTAAAGAAAAATGTCATTAAAAAAATGTATATACAGGCTACATAGATAGGTATATTGCTAACTAGCTAGATATTGGCAGATACAGAAATATGTGTATATATAGTAATATGCAGGACTACATTTAGCCAATAAGTGTCTGTTCAATCAGATTTGCAGTTTGTGAATAGTATCTTTTCTGAAAGTATGGTGTTCCAGCTGATTAGGTAGGTTTCTATGCCATACAAATTATTGCATTTTGAGTATCTCCCATACAATATAAATAGTTACATTTAGATTTCCTGGAAAATTTTAAAAGAACATTCAAAACAGAAAAGACATACTGGCCTTGGTCTCTCTACAGGATTGTAAATGCAGCTTGGTGGAAAATAGTAACTAGCTTAGGTTTCAGTCAATAGTATATTCATAAGTATCTAATAATAACAATAGTAACCATCTTGATTGGAGAATTTCAATACAATTCTCAAATTACCAATGGGAAAATGAAAGGAATAGTAAAAAAATAAGAAGAGAAAGAAAAACAGTGATGTATAAGTAAGCATAAAACAAAATAAGACAGAATGAATAAAATCAAGTTAACTGACTTTTTAAAAAAATTTTATTTTAAAATTGTGGGGCACAATTAAGGGTTAAGTATACAAATATTCATTGTGTAGACACCCTTGTTGATGAGATATGCTACCCCCTTCTCCAGGCAGATACTGACTACCATTAATCCCACTCCCCTCTCCCCCCCATAGTTTCCCACTACTGTCAATCTTTTTCTTATAGTATTATGGTCGTTGTTTAAGGTCCACTTATGAGTGAGAATATGTGGTACTCAGATCTCTGTTCCTGTGAAAGATCACTCAGTATTATAAACTCTAATTCCATCCAGGTTTCTGTGAAATTCATGATTTTGTTCTTCTTAATGACTGCGTAATATTCCATCAATATATGAACCACATTTTTTTAATCCAGTCCTCTTTTGATGGGCAGCATGGTTGGTTCCATGTTCTTACTATTGTGAGCAATGCTATGATAAACATACATGTGCAAGTATCTTTTTTAGAGAGTGTTTTGAGTTCTTCTGGGTATATTCCTAGTAGGAGGATTGTGGGATCATATGGAAGGTCGATTTTTGGGACTTTTGGGAATTGCCACACTGTTTTCCACAGAGGCTGTATTAATGTACACTCCCACCAACAGTGTAGAAGTGTTCCCTTTTCACCACATTCTCTCCAGCATCTGTTATTTTTTGAGTTATTGGTGATGGCCATTCTGACTGGAGTTAGGTGCTATCTCAGTGCAGTTTTAATTTGCGTCTCCTTGATGACTAGTGAACTGAACATTTTTTCATGTATATGTTGGCTGCTCGTATGTCTTCTTTTGAGAAGTGTCTTTTCATGTTTTTTGCCCACTTTGTAATGGGGCTGTTTGTTTTTTTCTTTTCAACACTTTCGAGTTCTTGTAGATCCTTGATGTTAGGTCTTTGTCAGACATGGAGTTGTCAAATATTTTTTCCCAGTCTGTGGGCTGTCTCCCTGCTCTCTTGAGGGTTTCTTTGGCTTTGCAGAAGCTTGTCAGTTTAATGAGGTCCCACTTGTCTATCTCATCTCTTATGGCCCGTGCATTTTGTGTTTTGCTCAGGAATTGGTTGACAGTTCCAACTTCCATAATGGTGTCTCCTGCATTTTCTAAGGTTCTTATAGTTTGAGGTTTTACATTTAGGTCTCTAATCCATTTAGAGTTAATTTTTATGTTTGGGGATACTTAGGGGTCCTGTTTGAATCCTCTGCATGTGGTCAGTCAGTTTTCCCAGCACCACTTACTGAGTAGGTTCTTGTCTCCTCATTGGTAGGTGGTGGAGACTTTGTCAAAGATGAGTTGGTTGAGAAATTGAGATTTTGTTTCTGGAATCTCAGTTTTATTCCATTGGTCTATATGCCTGTTCTTGTACCAACATCAGGTTGTTCTGATTATTGTAACTTTATAATAAAGTTTAAAGTCTGGGAGTGTGATACCTTCTGTGTGTGTGTTTTTTTTTTTTTTTTTTGCTGAGGATCGTTTTGGCTATTCTTGGTCATTTATGTTTCCATATGAATTCCTGAATTGCTTTTTCTAGATCTGAGAAGAATGTTGCTGGTAATTTGATGGGTATTGCATTAAATCTGTAGATTGCCTCAGATAGAATGGATATCTTAACAATGTTGATTCTTCCAATTCATGAGAATGGGATATTTTTCCATTGTTTGTGCCATCTTTAATTTCATTTAGCAGTGTTTTATAGTTTTCATTGTAAAGGTCTTTCACGTCTCTGGTTAGGAGGATGCCGAGGTATTTCATTTTTTTTCTAGCTATTGTGAATGGAATTGTGCTTTTTATTTGGGTTTCTGTTTGCTTATTATTGGTGTATAGAAATATGATTGACTTTTGCATATTTATTTTATACCCTGAGATTAGTCAAGGTCTTTTATCAGTGCCAGGAGGTTTTTGACAGATTCTCTTGGGTTTTCAAGGTATATAATCATGTTGTCTGCAAAGAGAGATAACTTGACTTCCTGTTTTCCTATTTGAATACTCCTGATTGCCTTCTCTTCTCTGATTGCTCTAGCTAGGACTTCCAAAACTATATTGAACAGGAGGGGTGAGAGTGGGCATCTTTGTCTTGTTCCAGTTTTCAGGGGAAATGGTTCCAATTTCTGTCTGTTTAGCAGTATGCTGGTTGTGGGTTTCTCATAGATGGCTCTTACTATTTTGAGGTATGTTCCACCTATGCCTAGGTGTTGAAGGTTTTCATCAAGAAGTGGTGCTGAATTTTATCAAAAGCTTTTTCTGCATCCAGTGATATAATCATGTGGTCTTTGTTTTTATGTCTGTTGATGTATTTAATTATGTTTATGGTCTCACAAATGTTGAACCAGCCTTGCATCCTGGGGATGAAGCCTACTTGGTCGTATGGATGATTTTTGATATGTGTTGTTGAATCCGGTTTGCTAGGATCTTATTGGGAATTTTACTGGCCTGTAGTTCTCTTTCTTTGTTGGGCCTTTACCTGACTTGGGTATCAATGTGATGTTAGCTTCATAAAGTGATTTGGGGAGAGTTCCGTCTTTCTCAATCACCTGGAATACTTTCAGTAGAATTGGTATAGTTCTTCCTTGTGTTTTGTAGAATTCTGCTGGAAAGCCATCTGGTCCAGGACTTATTTTTTTGCAGGTAGTTTTCTTATAGCATAGTCAATTTCCTCGATTGTTATTGGTCTATTTAGGGTCTCAATTTGTTCTTCTTTCAACCTAGACAGGTTGTGTGATATCAGAAAGTCCTCTATTTCTTTTAGGTTTTCAAATTTGTTTCCATACAAGTGTACATAGTAGTTTCTGATGATTTTTAGTAGTTCTTCAGGGTCAGATGTGACTTCATTTTTACGTTTCTGATTGTGTTTATTTGGGCTTTTTCTCCCTTTCTCTTGGTCAGTCTAGCTAGGGGACAATCAATCTTGTTTATCCTTTCAAATAACCAGTTTTTTGTTTCATTGATTTTTTTGTATTATCTTTTTATTTTCTATGTCCCAGATTTGGGCTTTTATTCTGGTAATCTGGATTCTTTTGCTGAAGTTTGGGTTTTGATGGCCTTGCTTTTCCAGCTTCCTTAGCTGACTTGTTAGGCTATTTAATTTGTGATCTTTCCATTTTCATCATGTGCATTTGTAGAGATATGAATTCCCCTCTTACTACTGCTTTCATGATATCCCAGAGATGTTGGTAAGATGTTTCTTCATTTTCATTTGTTTCCAGGTATCTTTTAGTCACTGTTTTGATTTCCGTGTTGACCCAGGAGTTGCTTAGCATCATGTTTTTAGTGTCCATGTCTTTGTAGATTTTGGGGAAACCTTGTTGGTGTTGATATTTATTTTTATTACACTGTGGTCTGAGAATGTGCATGACAAAATTTCAATCTTTTGAAATTTGTTTATGCTTGATTTATGGCCAAGGATGTGGTCGATCTTAGAGTACATTCCATGTGGTGATGAGTAGAATGTATATTCTGTGGTCATTGGGTGGAATGTTCTGTAGGTATTGATTAAATCTAATTAGTCAAGAGTCAGAGTGAGGTTCTGGATCTCCTTGATGATTTTTTGTTTTGATGATCTGTCTAGGGTTGTGAGTAGAGTATTAAAGTGCCAGGTATGATAGTGTTAGAGTCAATATATATTTTTGAGTTTACCTAGAAGTTGCTTTATGAAAGTTGGTACTCCTATGTTGGATGCATATATATTTTTTTGATAGATGTTTCTTGTTGATGGATTGAACCTTTTATCAATATGTAGTAACCTTCTGTACCTTTTAAAATTTTTGAGACCTTAATGGGTATTTTGTCTGAGATTAATATAGCAACTCTTCCTTTCTTTTTTGTTCCATTCGCCTGATATTTTGCTTCCCATCCTCTTACTTTGAGTCTGTGAGTGTCCTTTCTGGTGAGATGAGTCTCTTGGAGGCAATATAATGTTGCCTGATGATATTTTATCCATTTTGCCATTCTATGTATTTTCAGTGGTGCGTTTAGTCCATTCACATTCAGGCTAATTATTGAAATATGAGAGTTTATCCCTGTCATGAGGCTCTTACAGAGTTGTTGTTTCTGTTTGTTTTTTGTCTTTCTTTTGGTTTTTGGGTAGATTCATGTGTGTTTTCAATCTTTTTCCTGTACTCTTGTGAAGAACATTGTTGCTCTTTTTTTCCTTTTCTTCTGTGTTTAATACTTTCTTAAGTGTTTCTTGTAGAAGTGGTCTGGAGGCAGCATAAATTCTTAGGGATGTGATGTCTGGGAAAGATTTTAATTCTCCCTCACTAATGAAGCTTAGCTTGACTGGGTAGGTTATTCTTGGTTGAAATTGTTTATCTTTGAGAACTTTGAAGATTGTGCTCCAAGCTCTCCTAGCCTGAAGAGTTTCTGCAGATAAATCTGCTGCTATTCTAATTGGTATTCCCTGTTAGGTAGTCTGACCTTTTTCTCTTGCTGCCTTTAGGATTTTTTCTTTTATATCTACTTTGTTTAGGTAAATTATTATGTGTCTGGGAGTTGGTCTTCTCATTTGTTGTCTTGCAGGGGTTCTCTGAATCTCTTGTGATTGAATTTTTGCATCCCTGATGAGATGAAGAAAGTTTTCTGAATAATTTCATGGAAAGTTTGTTTTTGGGTGGTCTCTGTCTTGCTTTCTGCCTCAGGAAATTCAATTACTCTTAGGTTTGGTCTCTTGAAGTAATCATTCATCTCATGAAGTTTTTGTGTTGTCTTTAAACTTCTTTTCTATGTTTTTGACAGTTTGGGTTCGTTCTATATTTTGGTCTTCAAGCTCTGAGATTCTTTCTTCTGCTTGGCTAATTCTGTTTTCCATGCTTATTAATTTGTTATTTATTCTAATCACAGTATTGTTTACTGCTATTATTTAAGTTATCAGCTCCTTCCTATTTTCCTCTTGTCTCTCAATTCTTTTTATTCTCTCTACTTATGTCTTGATGTCTGGGTTTGTTATATATGACCAGTCATTCTGGGGGCTCTTCATTCTGAAGTCTGTTTTCTCAGTGTCTGACTTCCCAGGGGTCTGTGTGAGACCTATATTCTTCTTTTGGATTTTCTTCATTTGTGTAGATTTTCCTTCCCATTTTTTCTTCCCCCCCCTTGTCTTCTTTAATTCTGTTGTTCAGGGGTGGGAGGGGTTTGTTTTTACTTCTGATTGTTCAATCTCCTATTCTTTCTTATGTATATTCCCTGGCTTTGTTCAATTCTGAAGCTGGACTTTAGGTTGGGGGTGATCCTTTTTGTAGTTTTGAGATTTAATTGAGGGGAGACCTATGATTCAAAATCTATCTGAAGGTTCCAGTATCCACTGTCAGGTGTATGGGCACTCTGGAACCCACTTCCACTGTCTTACAATCTGTCCATGCAGTGGGGGTTTAGGTTTGCTCCCTGGAACAAAATGAGGTAAGAAAAAGGAAAATAATAAAAGAAGGAAGGGGGAGGAGTTTCAAGAGGAAGGTGGAGAGAGAGAAGAGTAAGAGGAAAAACAGACAGATGTACTAACTAACAAAAAGAAAAGAGACACAAAGCCAGAAAAGAGTAAAAAGCAAACAAACACACAAACCCCTAAATAATACAGGTAATCACACAATCATACAGTCCAATAAAATCCTGCCTATTCATGCATTCTTCCCCTACACAAACAGGGAGTCTAAAGAATAGAAAGAAGAAAAAAGAAAAAAAAAATCTGTAAAATAACAAAAGCAAAGCAAGTATGAAAATGTTATCAAAACCAGAATGGAAGAGAAGAAAAAAAAAAAAGACTAAAACTAAAAGCAAACAAAAGCAAGCAAAACAAACAGTCAAAAAACAAAAATCAAAAATCGAAACAAGAAACCAGACTGGCTCTGCAGTCCTTTCTATGTGTCCAAAGTCCCTTCAGCTCTGATCTCTAGCCCCTTCATTCTGCTCTCATCACAGGCAGATAGGGTTACTTATTGCTTGGGCAGTTGCCACAGGCCTACTTTGGGAGGAGGATGAATCAGATCTGGGTTACTGGACTTACTGTCTGTTAGGTCTGCCATACAGATATGAGTTGTCTGACACAGCTTGGGGGAGGGGCTTCTGTCTGTTCCGGTTTGATCAGATTACCTTAGCCAACAAGTTGGAGGCTGCAGAGGAGCTGGACCGGGCAATGCAAATTTCTGCCTGGAAAATGGCTGCAGTGGGCAGCTCCTCACCAGGCACGGGCTCCTCTCCGTTTTCTTGATCTTCTCTCTCCACTGATCATATCTGGCACTCCAGCTGTTCTGTTATGATAGGTGATGGTGTGGTCCCCGCGCCAGGCACTGGGAATCAGCTGGTTCAGCAGGCTTTTCTCAGGTGTGTTCCTGTAGGCAGCAGATATTTGTGCTTATGATCTTGTGGGCTGCTTGCTCCAATTTCAGGGTGGTAGGGGCCTGCAGTTGCCCTCAGAGGGGAGACCCGGGTGCATGCACCCAAGTATTTCCTCAGATGGACTTTCACACTCCTACCAGCACCCGCCTACTCACACAGAGAGTCTCCATTGACACTTGCCTCCATGGAGGCTCTTACAGCCCAGTCTGTCGGGCCACCATCTTAGGTTAACTGACTTTAAAGGTAAATATGAATGGTGGTTAAGAAAACTTGATTCAAAAAAATAATTGAAAGTGAAATGATAAACTATCTAGAAAATAATAAAAGAAACACTTCATAAGACTACGTAATATGACAAAATAATATTCTTGTATAATTTCCTCTTTTCTCAGGGGAAATAAGTAGACTTAAAAGATTTTACATTAAATAAATAAGAGAAGAAATTCAATGTATATTCTAAGAAAATAAAATATGAAGATTCAAAAAGTGGGAATTAATGTAGATAAATTTAAATTGATGAAATTAAAAAATCAAAAACTTTCAAAGGATAGATAAGTCATTTTTGGGGGGAAAAAACAGTAAAAAATATAACTCCCTTGGAAGTCTGATGAAAGACTAAAAGTGTATAGCCAAAATAATAAAATTAAGTATGAGAAAGGCAACATACCACATAGAAAAAAATTGAAAGAATAAAAAGAGAGTTATATTTGAATAATACAATTCACCAAATATTACAGAGCAGAAAACTGAATGCAGTCAATCAACAAGGAAATTGGAATGGTGAGGCATCTAGAATAAAAAAAAGTCAAAATAATGGTTTGCAGCCAAACATTCTATAATCTTTAAAGAACAGATAAATAAATATTGTTTAGATTATTATTCAAGCTTATAGAAAATAATGAAATTATCCTACTTCTTTTATGAAATCAGCATTATTTTGTTATCAACACCTGATAAAGATACTGTAAAAAGAAAACCGTGGACAAATCTTAATAATGAAGCAAAAATTCTAAATAATAGAAAATTGTGGCCAGGCTCGGTGGCTCAGTCTGTAATCCCAGAACTTTGAGAGGCTGAGGGGAGTGGATTGCCTGAGCTCATGGGTTCGAGACCCACTCCGGCAACTGGTGAGACCTCATCTCTGCAATAAATCAAGAATTAGCCAGGTGTCGTTGTGCATGCCTGTAGTTCCAGCTACTTGGAAGGCTGAGGCGGAAGGATCACTGGAGCCCAGAAGGTCGAGACTGGGGTGGCCAGGAGTGTGCCACTGCACTGCACTCTGGGTGACAGAGTGAGACTCCAACTCAAAACAAATAAAATAAAATAAAATAAAATAAGAAAATTGTATTCAGCACTGTATTAAGACAATAATGCACGATGACTAATCTGGGCTTATTTCAATAAATGAGAGATAATTTGCATCAGAATATTCTCACTGATTTATTATAACCTGGCAAAGGGAAAAATGTTTGACCCTTACCAGTAAGTGCAAAAAAAAATTCAGCAAAATTTTGCAATCAATTCTAGTTATAATTCTAAATACAATTAGAATAAAGAGAAATGTGTTAGTGTAACAAAGGTTACTTACCAAATATAATAGCAGTTATGTTATTTGAGGTGGAAAAACTCCAAGAGATTCTTGTTTTAAAAATTTTATAATTAATATGATTATCTGGACACTTTTGCCAATGGCTGTTTCTTCTAATCTAGAAGCAACTAGTAGAGGTAGAAATGACAATATTTATTTAACGTACAACAACATCAAAATTAAAAAATCACCGAAGACTAAGATTTAACAAGAATGTTGTGTTGTTTAGATAAAGATGAAAAATATTATGAAATGGATGAATACAGGTTGAGCATCCCTAGTCTGGAAATCTGAAATACAAAATGCTCAAAAATTCAAAATTTTTGAGACTTGACATAAGACCACAGTAGAAAATAGTAACTACACCTGATCTAGTATTAAGGGTTGCTGTCAAAATGCAGGTGCATAACATAATTTATTCCACTAAAAAAAAATTAAAAAATAAATAAAAAGACCTTCTCTTTTTCTCCTCAGCTGCAATGTATCTTTTCCACACATCCTCAGATTCCCTCATGCAAGCACACCCACAAGGCATAATAATATGTCATGTGTGCAAGTCAGAGGTTCCTTATGTTGCCCACATGGGTCAAAGACCTACATGCATTACACACTGTTTTTTTTTTTTTTCTTTTTTTCTTTTTTCTTATTCTCTGCTCTGTTGTGTAAAGATATTGTTCGGAATGTCAAAAAGGTCTGCAGATACCCAATAGGTAATATTGATAAAAAAAAAAAAAAGAAGGATTTATGTTTATCTACATCAGAGAAAGACAAACTGTTGGAGAAATTAAACAGTGGTAGAAGTGTGGTAAAAATTTCTTACATAAGATTATGGTTTCATAATGACCACCATATACAATCTGAAGAAACAGAAGGATCAACTGTTCAAGCTCTGTGCTAAAGATGATGAACAGAAGTTGATGAAAAATAGAAAAACTCTGCATAAAGCTAAAAATCAGGATCTCTATGGTGTATGGAATGAGGGGATCCATCAGTGTGTCAGTGAGCACGTGCCACTCAATGGTATGATGCTCATGAAATAAGCAAAGATCTGTTACCATGAGCTGAAAGTTGAAGGTAACTATGGATATCAAACATGCTGGTTGAGGACATTTTTTAAATAGCACAACATTAAATATGTTAAAAGTTGTGACGTTAAAGCATCTGCTGATTATGAAGCAGTGCAGAAATTCATTGGTGAGTTTGCCAGGATGATCACTGATAAAAATCTGATGCCAGAGCAAGTCTAGAATACTGATGAAACATTACTGTTTTGGCATTGTTACTCCAGAATGTCATTACTACAGCTGATGAGACAACCTCTGCAGGAATTAAGGATGCCACAGACAGAATAATTGTGCTAGGATATGCTAATGCAGCAGGCACACATAAGTGTAAACTTGCTGTGATAGGCAAAAGCTTGCATCCGCGTAGTTTTCAAGGACTGAATTTCTTACTAGTCATTAATATGGTAGCAAAAAGCCATAAATCATCAGGGACATCTTTTCTGGTTGGTTGCACAAATATTTTGCATCAGTGGCTTGTGCTCATTGCCAGAATGCCGGACTGGATGACAACTGGAAGATTTTGTAATTCCTTGACAACTGTTTCACACATCCTCCAACTGAAATTTTCTTCAAAAATAATATTTATGCCATATACATTTTCCCAAATGTGGCTTCATTAATTCAGCATGTGACCAGCTATGCTTAGATCAATGAAGAGTAAATATAAAAATACTTTCTTGAGCAGCATGCTAGCAGCAGTGATCAAATGTGTGGGCATAGAAGTTTTCCAAATGGAATTTAGCTATTGCCAATACTTGGAACACAGTGACTAAAGACATACTGGTGCCTGCCTGGAACAACTTCTGACCTGCAACTTCAGTGATGATGATCACGAGGGCGGCTTTGACAAATTCTATAAGTTAAGTGAGAAAAAAAAGATATCTGATCTCCTTATATATGCAAAACATACACATGTAGAGGTCCATCAGCAAGCTAGAAGAAACAGACACCAGAGAAATTTTTTAAATTGATAACGAAGTTTCAGTTGTTTATTCATTGGCCTATGGTGAAACAGCCAAAACAGTTCTGAATTAAGGTGGTCACAATAACAGTGTTGATGAAGACAATGTTTTTATTTAGACTGCAGACGAAGTACCTATAGATAATATGGTGAAAATGTGTGATGGGCTTATTGAAGGACTAGAGTAGTGTGCATTCATGATAGAACAAGAAATCATGCCAGTTTATAAAATCAAAGAGAGTCTTTTTTTTTTCTTCCTTTTTTTTCTTTTTTTTTTTTTGAATTGGAGTCTCACTCTGTTGCCCAGACTGGAGCGCAGTGGCTGCTCGCGGCCACCGCAGCCTCGACCTGCTGGGCTCCAGATATCCTTCCGACTCAGCCTTCCAAGTAGCCGGAATTACAGGTATGCGCTACCACGCCCGACTGATTTTTTGATTTATTGTAGAGATGAGGTCTCGCTGCCCAGGCGGGTCTCGAACCCGCGGGCTCAGGCAATCCACTCACCTCAGCCTCCCAAAGGCGTGGGTTTACAGGCTGAGGCACCGAGCCCGGCAAAGAGAGTCTTTTAAAACAAAAATTGTCATTAATGAGGGAGATGACTCCGGAGGAATGCCTCCTCATCCATAGAGGGCCTCCTTTCTGGTCCCTCAACTGCCCCCAATGCTTCTTCTCACCCGCTAAAAACAGTGTACAGTAACCTTTTAACAGAAGCACACCATCATAGATGCAGACCGAAACCTGCCACTTTTTGTTGTTGCTCTTGCTTAAAACTGGTGCAAGTTTTCTGATGATGCCACTATGCTGGTTAGTTACTCTGAACACATTGTTTTTCACTGTGCTAATAGTACATCATATTATTTTTACTGTTAAGTACTTATATGTAAATCACTGCAAGAAAATGATTGCTTAGCAGCAGCATAGATATTAAAAGTAAGGAATGACAGTGATGTCAAACACCATAGATTGACTACATGGGTTGCTGAGATAGTGATACTTTTGCTTTCTGATGGTTCAGTGTATGCACACTTTGCTTCATGCACAAAATGATTAAAATATTTTATAAAATTGTCTTTAGACTAAGTATAAAAGATAGAGATATATTATTGTTTAAGGTCTTTAAAATTTTTTTTTTATTTTTAAGATGTGAGTACAATTCCATATAAGACACATAAGTGGTCAACATAGAGGTAAAGTTTGGTCCTCCTATTGGTCCTCAGTTCTCCTGGTTTGGGATCAGGTATCCTTACTAATGCTATGTGCCCCCCTTCCCCTGGCAGTGACCCACTACTGCCAATCCCTTTTGAGTAGCATTATGATAAATGTTCAGGGTCCACTTATGAGTGAGAACATGAGGTACTCAGTTCTTTGTTTCTGTGATAGATCACTGATAGATCTATGACATGATATCTACGATAGACTCAAAATCCATTCAATTTGCTGCAAAGACCATAATTTTGTCCTTCTTTGTAGCTCCACAATATTCCATCATGTATATGTAGCACTTTTTTTTATCCAGTCTGCTATCAATAGGCAGCACAGTTGGTTCTATGTTTTTGCTATTGTGAATATGCTGTAATAAACATGCATGTGCAGGTATCTTTTTTGTAGAATGATTTGAGTTCCTCCTGGTATATTCCCAGAAATGAGATTGCTGGGTCATATGGAAGGCCAATTTTTAGATCTTTTAGAAATCACCATACTGTTTTCCACAGAAATTATACTAGTTTACACTCCCACTAACAGTGTATAAGCATTCCCTTTTCTCTGTATCCTCTCCTGTGGTTTTTGTTATTAATGATGGCTCTCCTGACTGGAGTTAGGTAGTATCTCAGTGTGGTTTTTATTTACATTTCTTTGATGATTAGTGATGCTGAGTATTTTTTCACATATCTGTTGGCTGCTCATATGTCTTCTTTTGAGAAGTGTATTCATATATTTTACCCAGTTTTTAATAGGGTTGTTTGTTTGTTTGTATGTTTTCCTTTCAACATGTTTGAGTTCCTTGTAGGTCCTGGATGCTAGATCTTTGTCAGATATACAGTTGGCACAAATATTTCTTTCTCATACTGTGGGCTGTCTCCCCACTCTTTTGTTGGTTTCTTTTGCTTTGCAAAACTTTTCAGTATGATGAGGTCCCACTTGTCTATCTTAACTCTTATGGCATGGGCACTTGGGGTTTTCATCAGGAATTGGTTGCCAGTTCCAATTTCCATAAGAGTGTCTCCTGCATTTTCTAAAGTTTTTATAGTTTGAGGTTTTATGTTTAGGTCTTTGATCCATTTAGAGTTAATTTTTGTGTACAGTGATAGATAGAGGTCCTGTTTCAATCTTTTGCATGTGGCCAGGCAGTTTTCCCAGCACCATTTACTGAATAGGTTCTCCTTTCCCCAGTGGTTGTTGGTGGAGGCTTTGTTGAAGATGAGTTAGTTGAGAACTTGAGGTTTTGGTTCCAGAATCTCTATCCTGATCCATTAGTCCATATGCCTATTCTTGTACCCATTCCAGGCTGTTTTGATTATTGTAGCCTTATAGTAATGTTTAAAGTCTGGAAATGTAATATCTCCTGCCTTATTTATTTTGGCTATTTGTGGTTATTTATGTTTCCATATGAATTTCTGTACTGTCATTTCCAGGTCTGAGAAGAATTAGGTTGGTAATTTAATGGATATTGCATTGAATCTGTAGTTTGATTTGGGAAGGATGAACATCTAAATGATATTGATTTTTCCTATCCATGAGCATGGACTATTTTTCCATTTGTTTGTGGCTTCTTCGATTTCTTTGAGCAGCATTCTGCAGTTTTCATTGTAAAGGTGTTTCATTTCTGTGTTTAAGAAGCCAAGGTATTTCATTTTTCGGTGGCTATTGTGAAAGGGATTATACTTTTTATTTGGTTCTCTGCCTGCTTTTTTTGGTGTATACGATTGCAACTGTTTTTTTCACTTTTATTTTGTACCCCAAGATTTTGTCAAAGTCCTTTATTAGTATAAGTAGGTTTTTGACAGATTCTCTTGAGTTTTTGAGGTATAGGATCATATCATCAGCAAAGAGGGATAACTTAATTTCCTCTTTTCCTATTTGGATACCCTAGATTTCCTTCTCTTGTGGTTGTTCTGACTAGGACATCCAACCTTGTTGAACAGGGGGGATGAGAATAGGCAGCCTTGCCTTGTTCTGGTTTTCAAGGAAAATGTTTCTTATCTCTGTGCATTTAGCACTATGTTGGCTGTGGGTTGATCATAAATGGCTCTTATTATTTTGAGGTATGAACCCTCTATGCCTAGGTGCTCCAGGGTTTTTATCAAGAAAAGATGCTGGATTTTATTGAAAGTTTTTTTCTGCACCTAATGGTATAATCATGTGGTTCTTGTTTTCACATCACCTGATGTATTTAATTACATTTATGGTCTTGCAAATGTTGAGCCTTTCCAGTATCCCAAGGGTGAAGCCTACTTGGTCATAATGGATGATTATGAGGTTTGTTGTTGGATCCAATTTGCTAGAGTCTTGTTGAGAATTTTTGCACCTATGTTCATCAGGGATGTTGACCTGTATTTTTCTTTCTTTGTTAGATCTTTATCTGGTTTGGATATCAGTATGATGTTAACGTCATAATAAAATTATTTTGGGGAGAGTTCTATCTTTTCTTGATTGCCTGGAATACTTTCAATAGGGTTGGTATCAGCTCCTCCTTGTATGTTTTTAGAATTTCACTGGAAAGTCATCTGTTCTGGGGCTTCTTTTTGTAGGTAGTTTTCTCATGACAGTCAATTTCCTGGGTTGTTATTGGTCTATTTACATTCTCGATTTCATCTTGCCACAGCCTTGGGAGGTTGTGTGATATCAGAAAGGCCTCCATTTCATTTAGGTTTTCGAGTTTGTTTCCATACAGTTGTGTTAATCTTCTTTATTTTTTCAGGATCAGTTGTGACTAGATATTTTGAATTTCTAATTGTGTTTATTTGAACTTTTTCTCTCTTTTTCTTGGTCAGACTGGCCAAGGGTCCATCAATCTTGTGCATCCTTTCAAAGAACCAATTTTTTGTTTTGTTGATTTTTTTTCCTATGATATTTTTGTCTTTGATGTACTGTATTTGGGCTTTTACTTCAGTGATTTGGATTCTTCTGCTGAAGTTAGGGTTTTGGTGGTCTTGCCTTTCCAGTTCCCTTAGGTGATTTGTTAGGTTGTTAACTCCTGATCTTTCTATTTTTCTTGATGTGCATGCATAGAATTATAAATTCCCCTCTTATACTGTTTTCATGGCATCCCAGAGGTTATTGTAAGATATTTGTTCCAAGGTATTTGTTTCTAAGAATTTTCTAATTTCTTTTTTGATTTTTGTGTTGACACAGGAGTTGCTCAGCATCATGCTGTCTAGTGTCCATGTCTTTGTGTGTTTTGAGGGGAACTTGGTGGTGGTGATATTTATTTTTATTTCTCTGTGGTCTGAGAAGGTGCATGGCAATATTCTGATCTTTTGAAATTTGTTTATGCTTGATTTATGGCTGAGAATGGGGGTTAGTCTTAGAGTATGTTCCATGTGGTGATGAGTAAAATGTATATTCTATGTGTTTTAGGTGGAGTGTTCTGTAGGTATCTATTAAGTTCATTTGGTCAAGTATTAAGTTGAGGTTCCACATCTCTTTATTGATTTTTTGCCTCAGTCGTCTATCAAGGGGTGTTAGTGGGACATTTAAGTCTCCATTTATGACAATATTAAAAGTAATGTCCTTTTTTAGTTCACTTAGTAGCTGCTTTATAAATCCTGGTACTCCTGTGTTGGGTGCATATAGGTTTAGGATGGATATTTCCTGCTGATTGATTGAGGCTTTCATCATTATGTAGTGTCCTTCTATATCTTCTTTAATTTTTGATAGCTTGAAGGCTGTTTTGTCTGAGATTTAAATCATGACTCCTGCCTTTTTTTGTTTTCTATTCACCAGAAAATGTATTCTTCATCCTCTAACTTTAAGTCTATGGGTGTCCTTTGTCGTGTGTTTCCTGGAAGCAACATATTGTTGGTTCATGCTCTTTTATCCAGTTTGTCATTCTATTTATTTTCAGTGGTACATTTAATCCATTCACATTCAGGCTAATTATTGAAATATGAAAGTTTGTCCCTGTCATAAGGCTCTTATAAGGTTATTTTGCTTTCTTTTAACTTTTGCATTAGTATATGTGTGTGTTTTCATTTTTGTGGGTATGCTGTATGCTCTGTTGGCTCTGTGTTTGCCTATCCTCTTGTGAAGTGCATGGTCATTCTATTTTTTTTCTTCGATGTTCAACACCTTCTTAAGCATCTCCTTTAGAGCTGATCTGGAAGCAGCATATTCTCCTAGGGATTAAATATTTGGGAGATATTTTAATTGTCCATTGCTGATGAAATTTAGCTTGGCTAAGGAAATTCTTGGTTGAAATTGTTTATCTTTGAGAACATTAAAGATTGGGGCACAATCCTTTCTGTCCTGTAGTGTTTTTGTAGATAAGTCTGGAGTGATTCTGTGGTCTTACCTGGTAGGTAGTCTGATATTTTACCCTTGCTGCCTTTAGGAGTTTTTCTTTTTTCTTTTTATTAAGCAGGATTTATTGAGAGGACAGAAAAACTCTCACATTAGGAGGGGTCCTGAAGGGATTGCCCAAGATTTTTTCTTTTATACCTGCTTTATGTAGGCAGATTACTGTGTCTATAGGTTGGTCTTCTCATACGATGTCTTGCAGGGGTTTTCTGAAACTCTTGTGCTTGTATAGCCATGTCTTTGGTCAGATAAGTTTTCCTGAATGACTTCCTGGAAAGTTTGTTACAAAGTGTTTTCCATTTCACTTTCTACTTCTGGTATATTGATAAAATGTAGGTTTCACTCCTTGATAAAATCACATATCTCTTGGAGGCTTTCTTCTTTCTTCTTAAGTTTTTTTTCCTATATATATATATATATTTTTTTTTTTTTTTTTTTTTTTGAGTCGGAGTCTCACTCGGTCGCCCAGACTGGAGTGCCGTGGCCGCTTCCGGCAATCGCAGCCTCGCCTGCTGGGCTCTGGCGATCCTTCCGCCTCAGCCTTCCGAGTCGCCGGAATTACAGGCATGCGCTACCATGCCCGACTGATTTTTTGATTTATTGTAGAGATGAGGTCTCGTTGCCCAGGGGGGTCTTGAACCCACGGGCTCAGGCAATCCGCTCACCTCAGCCTCCCAAAGGTGCGGGATTACAGGCTGAGCCACCGAACCCGGCTTTTCCTATATTTTTAATAGATCTGGTTAATTCCATATTTTGGTCTTCCAGCTCTGAGATTTTTTTCTTCTGCTTGATTAATTCTGCTATCTATACTTGTCAGTATTTTTATTTATTTCTTGGATGGAGTTCTTTATTTCAGTTATTTCTCAATACTCTTTCTTGAGTCTGTCTAACTCCACTGCAGTATTATTTAGTTTTATCTAGCCCTTGCATTTCTTGGTTTTTATTCATTCTATCCATCAATTCTCTGATCTCTATAAGTACCTTCTGGATACAGTTGTTCTCACAGATAGCCATTGTTTGTACTCCAGTAACTGTTCTTTCAGGCACTGGCTCTTTGTTGGCACTCTGGGAGTTGCCAGTGAGTTATCATTGTTTTTTCCTCATTTGTAACAGTTCTCTTATCTTTCTTTTTGATTCCATTGCTCAGTGGGAAATAGAGAAGCAATCACTTCTGATAATTGTTCTACTTTCTGTTCTTCCCTGAGCCAGGCCTTGAGGTTTATTCAATTATGAAATAGGACTGGGGTGAGGTGTTGTGCTATCTCTTCAAAATTTTGAGCACATACTAAGGGGTAAGAAAGAGGCCACAGAAATTCAGAACCTACTGATGAGTCACAATACTTGTTACTTGGTGAGTGGTGAATGGGCCATCTGGGACTCACTGTTTGTCTCCATACAATATGACCTTACAATAGGTATGATTGTGTAGCCCCAAATCCAAGATAGAGAATAAGAGAGAAAAAAGAGGGAAGAAGGAGAGAAAAAAGGGAAAAAAGGAGAAAGAGAAAAAGAGAGAGAGAGAGAGAAAAAATGAGAAAAGAGAGAACCATCCAACCAAAAAACAAATGAGACAAACAACAACAAAAAGAGAGTGAGATAAAAATTAAAAAAAAACACAAAAAACTCAGAGATTTCTCAGGTTTAATATATCTATTTGGGGGGAGTGCCCTCTTGTGGCAAATTTTGTGGCTGTAGGACTGTAGGTTCCCTCTTTGCTGTTAAAACTTAAGATGTTAGCATCTTCACCCCTGGCTACCTGCAATTGATAGCCGGCACACACCCACAGAGAGGGTTAAGGTATTGGGTAACTTGACTCAACATTTCCTAGGCTTGGCCCCCCCCCCCCCAGTGTGGTCACATCTCCCATGGTATCCAGTTCATGGTGGGGACATAGGACCTTTGCCTCTACCCTGCTCTTCTGATCTCTTTTGCTCTTTGTGAAAGGTGGAGGGGAGTCAGCTACGCACTCACCAGCTTCCTTCTCTGGCAGATCTGCAGTATTCATCTAATGCCCAGCAGCTGGCTCAGGGCAGGGGTGGGGGTGGATTGTCCGGGGCTCTGCATCTGCTATTATATACCATGGTTTGTGCACTGGGGATGATCCTCTCTGGGTTTGTAGAGAACAGCCCCAAAGCAATGCAGAGATCACCCCATGTCCTAAGATGCAGGTCACTATTCCGTGGAGGTCATCCTGGAGCACTTCTCTGTGCAGGCTTTAGGCTGACTGCTCAACTCCTCTACAGACTACTGTTCCTTCTGCACACAGGGTTGGGAAAGACAGCTCCCTCCCCAGCAAGTACCACAGTATCTGGAACTCAGGTCCCAGTGGCAGAACCTTGCAGCCTAGCCTGGCATTGGAGGTGGTGGCAGTGAGTCCAGGAACTGGGTGGTAGCCACTACCCACCACTTATTTGAGACTCTGTCCTGGCTTCCTCACTGTGCTCCTCATGGCCCTCACTGTCCTGGTGCTGTGATGGTGGGACAGAGCCTTTCCCATTAGCTGCTTCCTGAGAAGGTCTTTCAAAGGATATATATTAAACATAAATAACTTTTGTGTTTAGACTTGGGTCTTCTTCCCAGACATCTCATTATGTATATGAAAATATCCCAAAATTTGGAAAAATCAGGAATTCCAAGCATCTTTGGTTTCAAGTATTTTAGAAAAGGGATAACTTACCCCATATATGAATATATCCCATTTTCTTGAATGAGAAGGTGTAATATTATAAGAAAATTAAGATATATATTAATATATGCATATATTCCCATTACAATCCCCAATGCATAGGGGCAATTGAGTTTTGGCTTATCAAAAAAGAAATGGGTGAAGAGACACTAGGCTTATCAGATACATGGTATACCATAATATCAGTTTTATGAAATACATATAGTATTGGAATTGTAATCGGCAAATAGATTAGTCAAGTAGAAATAGGATACACATTTCAGCTTGTAGATCATTAACACAGGACAAAACAATAGTGAATTTAATGTTTAAAAGATGGGGTTTTAAACAAGTGGCACAGGAACAACATACCAACCAACTGGAAGGTAATAAAAATACAAATTCATCTTATCTAATATACAAAAAATATATTCCAGGCAGACCAAATGAAACCTTAAGTGAATAACAAATGAATAAACAAATGAGAAACTATACAAATTTCATTAAAAAGTTAGGAGACTAAATATATACCTATGCATAAGTGGCTAGGTGGCCATCATAATCAATTCTAAAAGAACTGGAATATGTTAGAAATAAATATAGTTTATTTAATAAAAATTCAATAAACAAAATATTATACAAAAAAACTTTATAGAGAAAAACACTTAAAGTCAATAGACAATGATTAATTGTAAAACTTTCTAATCTGATGACAAACCATTGATATTTATAATGAATGAGTTCTAACAAATAGGAAAACAATTCATTCACTAGAAATTGGAAAAATTATAACTAAAGAATTAACAGAAAAAGAAATCCTTATGGGAAATAAACACATGAAAAGATGTTAAAATTCTCTAGTAGGCTAAGAGATGCAAATATACAAATTAATGTGAAAAATGATTACTTAGACTAACAAAAACAAGAAGATAAACACATATTTATCAATGTCATGAGTAAAAAGCATGCCTGTCCAAAGATGCAAGGGAGAAATGGAAAGCATCAAAGTCTTCTCAAAAAACAATCTGACAACATTAATTAAGATTAAAAATACAAATGTCCTTTCAATCAAACAATCCCTCACCGCCACGGAAAAGCAACAAATAAGAGAAAAGTACTAGTGTGCCCAGCATGGCCTTACTTAACAGTTGCCCAAACTAGAAACATTGTAAATGCCCATCAGTAAGGAACTAGGCCTCCAAAAATTA
This sequence comes from Carlito syrichta, assembly GCF_000164805.1. Classification (NCBI taxonomy): domain Eukaryota; kingdom Metazoa; phylum Chordata; class Mammalia; order Primates; family Tarsiidae; genus Carlito; species Carlito syrichta. The sequence goes on along the minus strand of NW_007258247.1, from coordinate 378,054 downwards.
GTTTCCTGTTGTAGCAAATGTTCTTAAAATTGAAATACTTTTTATGCAGCAAAGAAATAGTGCTCTTCTTATACACACATGGGATATTTACAAAAGTGACTACATACTAGGCTCCAAAATTAATTTCCTAATTCAAAGGTATCAGGAGGAGATATAATCCTATAATCAAAAAGCTATAAAATTGAAAATCACCAATCAAAAGATAATCTAAAAAACAACAAGCACAATGACACAACAATGAAAAATCATAAATAATTATTGGATTTAAGATAGAATAATTAAAATTATAAACATCTATAATTAAAAAGCAAAGTGATTAACCTTCTTTTTCTTTTCTTTTTTTTTATTATAAAGATGTGGGGTACAATTCAGGGTTAGGTATACAAACATTGATTATGCAGGTACCCTTGTTGATGAGGTATGCCGTTCCTTCCCCTAGCAGTTTCCCTTAACTTGTATGTGATTTGTAACATTTTATAACATTTGCATGCTCTTATGCACCATTCTACCCAGTTAAGTGTCCTTAGTTTTATATTTAAATAAATTTGATGCTTGCTACTAGTTACTTTATAAAAACCTCTCTATTCATCTTTTGCTTGGTTAAATTGCAACATCAAGGATTGTCCTTTGGTCATGACTTCTACCAGGGCTTATGGCTACAATCTACTCTGAGATTTCATATATTTGAAAATATCTCTCTATTGCCTTTACATAGCAGCAACCAGTTGGCTGTGTGTGAAACATCTTGGTTCTCACATTCTTTCCCCAAGGACTTTGTGTCTATTGACTGTTTCACTCTCTTTTATTATTTAATATTCCTATGGAGAAGGCTGAGGCCAACCTTATTGATCTTCCCGTTGATCTTTTGTTTTTCATGCTTGGATTACTAAGGATGCACACACACACACACACACACACACACACACACACACACACACACGCACACACACATACACATATGTGTATATGTGTATATATATTTTTGTATTAAAGTCCAGTTACTTTTAAAGCATGACAGTGTTAATTACTCTGTATCAATTTTTTCCTGGTACATAGTATAATACTCCAATGAGCAGATTATATTATTTATTTTTGAAAGTTTACTACTTCTATAATTATAAGGAATATAATTCAACTTGAATTTTTCATGGTTTTATACTGACAGAAGAATATGTGTGCTAGATAATTCTTATAGTTCACTTAAAATTCATTTTGCTCATGCTGTCTGTTATACAACTGATAGTGTTTTCTGTTATGTCTAAAATTTCTGCTGCTTTCAATGTGGCTTTCATTCTTCTTTTTCTTTTATTCGACTTTTAAGGAAAATAGTGCAATAGAAACACTATTTTTTTCCTGAAATATTTAACTAGAGGTACTAATTTATGATATTGAAATCCTTTGATCTTCTATGCAGAGAATTAAGTTAATTAGGACATATGGAAACAAAAAAGTCCAGTGGGAGCCTATTTTGTGATTTGGGGGAGGGGGCAATCGTTGCTTGGAATGCAAATATCAGCTGTAATAGACAGAATCAGACAGACTGAAATATAATTTGCAGTAGAATTCACAGGGTTTGTAGATGAGTTCAATGTAATAGGTGATGCTAGGGAAGTGATTCTTAGCTGCTATAGATTCATCCATGTTATCCCTGATTATACCAAAGAAGCTCATATTGAAATCCTCCACTTATTACACTTTTGCTCAAGATTACATACCTGATCTACACAAAAATCTATCAATAGCAAAAACCAGCAATACATTTTCCTAATACAGTCCTCAGGACAAGCTCTGTAAAAAATAGTGCGTTTCCCCATTTCTATTAGTTAGTTCAAATATGCTCTTGTTCATTTTAATAAGACCTAAAGAATAAAATGCTATCAAGATCTAAGACAATGATATATTTCTTAATTGTGAAAAGAAAAGGACTTTAATATCCGTAAAGGTTTTAGTTCCAAGTAGGCACAAATGATGAAAAAAACATATAAAATATGATAGTAAATGTGTTAATGAGATGACAAGTGATTAGGACATACTGAAGGGAGGAAGTCAATGAATGAATGAGGAAAACCTAAGGGGTAAGCAAAACACCAGAATGGATTTATCCAAGGAGATCTGTGAAGCCCAGTAAACGTGTTCTACAAAATAAATAAGAAAAAATAATTCTAATATTACACAAATCTTTCCAAGTATTGAGAAAGAAGAAATATTTAATAATTAATGTTATTAGATTAATATAATCTTAAATATAAGATCTGACAAGAAGGAACTATAGGTTAAAAAAATTCTGAGTTATTCTCTTATAACAGAGATTCAATAATCTTAAACAAATTTGCATCTGTCTGAATATATAACCACATAAACATAAACTACATGATAAACAAAATGAATTTAATTCCATGTCTCCAAATTTGAATTAACATTTAAAAATATTATTAACCCTTTTAAAAGATTAAAAAATCATACAATTGTCTTATTCAGTACAGATAACATGCTTAATAAAATTTCTCTCTATTTATGTAAAAATTTTGTTAAATGAGATTAGAAGAAAATTTACTGAATTCTGCAAATGGGTTGTCTATTAAATACATACAACAACTATCATACATAAGGGTAAAAACATTTAAAGTTCTCTATTTCAATCTGGAACAAGACAAAGAGTGTCCCTGCCATCACTTTATTTGCGATTGGGAAGCAGTTCTTGAAATGGATCAGGCAGGAAAAATAAATCAAAATATTGGGACTGGAAAAAAGAAGACAAAAATTTGCTCATGGGTAATATGATTATTTATGAAAAAAATCCAAAATAAATTTCAGATTAATTATGAAAATTATTAATTAACAACTGTTGCTATGTTACATGTTAACAAAGAAAAGAAATTACATTTCCATAAACAATATAGAGTTAGAAAATAAAATTAAGCATAAAACTTACAAAAGCACCAAAAGTTTAAAACTATTAGGAAAAAATTTTTAATAGATGTGTGAGTCCTTCAGGGAAACAATAAACAATTTGTTTCTCTCACATTAATGAAGATTTTTAAAAAAGGAGATAGATCATATTCATAAATGGGTATACTCAATACAGTTAATATAACGGTCCTCCTCAAATTCATTTCATAATTCCAATAAAAATTCCAACAAGTTATCATTAGAATTTGGAAACTAGTTATAAAATTTCTAAAAGTCAAGGATAAGCACATTTTTAGAAAATAAGAACATGTAGGAGACTTGCCTTACAGATATTGACTTGTGATAGAGTATTTAAAGCATAGTAATAGACAAACTTTGTAGAACTAAAAACAGAGTCCGGGAACCAGTCATGAATGTATGGACATTTGATATGTGATGTGCCAACTGCAGAGAATGCTGAACCCTAACAAGTTATTATAGGGCAACTAAGAATCATATTGGAATAAATAAGTGAAGTCCCACATATAATATATTAAAATTAATTTCAGATGGATTAAGTACTTACTAAATGTTAAAAACAAAATTATAGAAGATTCAAAATGAAATTTTGAAGAAAATTTTAATAGCACACAAAGGTTTATTTAAGACTCAAAAAATCATGTAAGTTTCATGAAAATACAAATAAATTAGACAAAATTAAAGAATTTTTTCATTCAGTTAACATGAAACAAAGAGACAGAGAAGATATTTGCAGCACACACACACACAAAAAAAACCCCAAAATATTTTCACTGGGAATATACAAGTAAATCTTAAAAATCCAGAAAAATAAAAATGAATATAATTTTTAAATAGGCACTTCAAAGAAGAGGAAAGTCGAATAACCAATTAATCTCACTTGACCATGGTATGTAACTCTTTTTATGTATCGATGGGCTTGGTGTGCAAATGCTTTGTTGAAGATTTTTGCAACTATATTAATGGAATATACTTGTAGGGGTTTTTGGGGTTTTATTTTGTTTTGCTTTTTTTACTCTATTATAGGGCAACAATAGACTCATAGCATGAGTTGAGAAATGTTCTTTTCTATTTTCTAAAATATATTTGTAAAATTGATATTAATTCTTTTTAAAATTTTAATTTGGTAGATTTCTCCAGGGAAACCATCTGGACCTGGAGATGTCTGGGAGTGGGAGAATAGGAGAGTTATAACTTACAAATCAAATTTATTTAGTAAGACTACTCAGACTGTCTACTTAGTTTGGTAGTTTATAGTTTTTGAGAAATTAGTCCATTTCTTTTAACTTATTGAATTTAGAAGTTCAAAGTTATACCCAACTTTTCTTTATGTTTTAATAGCCAGAATCTGTAGTAATAATCCCTATTTGATTCCTGATATTGGTTATTTCTGTCTTCTTTCTTTTTAATTTTGTCAGTCTTGCTGGAAGTGGATCAATATTATTTCTTTTTCCAAAAATCACCTTTTGTTTTATTGATTGATTTACTGTTTTTTCCTATTTTCAGCATCATTTACTTTCATTCTTATTTTTACTATTTCCTCCCTTTCTCTTTTCTTGGGTTTATTTTGCTCCCTTTTTCCAGTTTTCCTGAGATTGGAAATCAGGCTATTGATTTGAGACTTTTTTGTTTCTATGTAAGTAAACATTTAGTGCTATAAATTTTCCTCTCAACCTTGCTTTAGCTGCATCCCTCATATTTTAATATGCTGTGTTTCTGTTTTCATTTAGTTATTTTTTACATTGTGCTTACCGACCACAGAGTTCTGGACAGGTAGAACACATGCATTGGACCTTAAAATCGACTTTAACTAAATTAAAAATAGAAACCAGCGAGAAATGGGTAAATCTCTTGCCTCTGGCCCTTCTTCAGGCCCCATGCATCCCATATACAGCTAAGTTTACTCCTTATAAAATGATGTTTGAAAGGACCCCTCCTTTATTGACCCCATCCCTGAAAAAAGTAACAAACCAATCCCTGTTATAGTATCTTCAGATCTCCAGCAGGTCCGCGCCACTGTCCACCCTGAGGTCCATGCTGTCCTGCCGACTCTGTCCTCCACTCCTTGACATGCGTTCCAACCCGGGGACCTTGTATTTGTCAAGAAGTTCCAAAAAAAAAAAGGCCTGACCCCTGCCTGGAAGGGACGCTTTGTAGTCATCCTCACCACCCCGACGGCACTCAAGGTTGATGGAATACCAGCCTGGATTCATCATTCGTGGGTAAAGAGGGCTAAAGAAACCGACAGTACTTCTCCAACCTGCCCAACTGAGTGGACTATAGCCAGAGATCCTGAGTGTCCTCTCAAGGTCACCTTTTCAAGGCCCACCGCCCTTAACATCCACTGAGCCAGCGGCCCCAGGGTCCCATCGGACTTGTCGTTCTGCTTCGGCCCGGACTGATCAACTTATGCTCAGCTAAACTGTGAGACTTTTAACTGTCCCAAAGTAAACTGTTTTCCTTGGACAATAATTCCTTAAATGTGCTTTTACCATCCTTTAACCTTCACCTTTGACATCCCACTTGTCTTAGCTTTTAGCATAGGTTTAACTGCTGTAACTCTCGCTGATTGGAGTTGGAAAAAAATGCTTGTTAATATTATCTTTCCTCTCATGTATAGAATGTATTGCTGCCCTACTTTACTTATGAGAGGTTTAACCTGTGTTATACTAGCCCCAGCCATGTCAGCCATAGATAACCCTGCCTTATATGCCTTTTCCCTACTCCGATACATCCAGTAGACTTCTGGCAACCCAGGATTGGTTCAGGGCTCCCAGTATAGTTCACTTTAAAACAGATCTTACTGATTTAATAAATGCAAGATCTTTTGTCAGCCACCACGTCCCACAAGTTATCCAACAGGATGGTAACTATTATTATACATTACAGAGACTACCTTTTTACTTATGCCTTAAAAATCCCAGAAACGAAGGGTGTTATAACAAAGGTAAACTTTACTGTCTGGCTTGGAACTGTGTAACTATTGCCACCTATACTGGGGGACCGAATGATACCTCCTTAATCACTCTTTGGTATGAAACTAGTCCAGACCCTTTCCAAATGTTTATACACATAAAAACAACTGATCCCTCCCATGAGTCCTGGACCTAAGACAATTCCTGGGGTATAAGACTATATATAATGGGTTATGACCCATTATATATAGTCTTATATATAAGACCATTCAGCAAGGTAGATGCCTTTATGCCTGTGCGGTCAAACCCATAGGGCCATTAACAGAAATAAAAGACGCTTTGTAAATAGCCAAAACATTTCACCGCTGTCGTGGATTCCAGCCCAGCCTCTGCCTTCTGCCAACCAAGCCACCACCCCGGGCTCACCTCAATAACCCTCGAGTTCATCTCTTCCCTTCCTACCGATGCGCCATGTGCCCCCTGGTCTTATCCCTATGTTAATTGACATGCATCATTTACTCAATGTTACCATGTCCAAATTGGCCTCAGATTGCTGGCTTTCCTTAAATCCTAAACCTCCTTCCTGTATAGGTATAGGAGCTGAAATCCCAATCATAGACCCTAATAAGACTAAATGTTCTCTGGCAGTTAAGCACATTACGCTGGGAGACATGACTGGCAAAGCCTCCTGCCTTATAACCCCTGGGTTTAATTTAACCACTTCCCCGTTTTCTGCTATTTGTAATCAATCTCTTATCCAAACCATGACAAAATCTATGGTTTATACAGCCCCTGACAACACCTGGTTAGCCAGTGCTATGGAACTTACAAAAAAATGTGCTTTTACTAGAGAAACGGTCAAACAACCTATGTTACACATTTATGTTTATGTGTTGCCTCAAGTGTATGCTTATACTGGCCCTGATGGAGCTCGGTTACTCACTCCACCTGAATTTCCACCCACTCATCAAAAATGAGCTGTTCCTCTGCTAATGCCCACCATAGTCGGAATAAGTATAGCTGGAACAGCTGCCATTGAAACTCTGGTTCATGGAGAACTAGGCCAAGCTAATTTCAGGCAACACATCAATGAGGACCTGGAGACTACTCAATCTACTATAGATCAACTCCATGATTAGGTAGATTCTCTGGCAGAGATGGTCCTCCATAATCGTAGAGGTCTAGATTTGCTCTTCATGTCCCAAGGGGGACTTTGTGCAGCTCTCGGAAAAAATTGTTATTTCTATGCTAATGAATACAGAGTCATTAATAGTTCCCTTCAAAAGCTCGAGACAGCATACAAAAATGGAAAAAAAGATTTAAACAATAAAAATGCATCCTGGTTCCAATCCCTATTCAACTAGAACCCATGGTTAACAAATCTCATTACTGGCCTACCTGGACCCATAATAATTATCCTCCTTCTTTTATCAGTGGGACCCTGCCTACTAAATTGGATTGTTTATTTTGTAAAAAAACAAATATTTTAAACATGAGGGCTCACTATGACCACTGTCCTATAAGATCCGAGACAGGAATTTAACTCATAAAAAACTTACATGTTTATAGTTTTCTTTAAAAGTTTGCTGCGTCTATAAATGTACAATGTTTAAAATACGTACAGTGCTGTGTTTAAAATATTTATTACTAGATAAGGTTAAGACATTAAAAACAAAAGCTATACAATTTTAATTTTAAAAAGTATTTCTAGCTTTTATAGTTATATTTTGCAGATTTCAAGTTTCCTCATCATAAATGTTTAAACTGTTATAATTTCAAGATGTTCTACAATGTTTAATACAAAGCGTGAAGTGTTTTAAAAATTCACAATACTTAATCTAAGTTTACCTGAAATATCAAGTAATATTAGCATGAAAGGCAGCAGGACCAAAAAACTGATAAAGTATCCAATTGACAAACATAATATATACTTAAAAAAAAAGAAAAAAAAACTTCAGACACCTGGCAAAAACCAGATAACATGGTGTCCTTTGCCTATGGATACCATCTATGAGAACAGTGGCAACATAGTTACCCTAAAGGCCTGAAGCTCCTGGACTCTGTCCACCATATGAGTAAGCCATTTAAAAACAGGCATATTCCTAAACTCTGTCCATTGGACAGACAAAAAGAACCATTTAAAAGCATGCACCCTCTCCTGAAGAGGGGAGGGCCCATCTAACTGGTTGCTTAAGGAGGCCGGAGACTTGCTAAGCTGGGCTATAAATGGTAATGTTTGCAAAGGCCTAAAAACCTGCTAGACTACCTGGCACTGGTTCACTATCATCCCGATAGCACCCCCCACCCCCAGTTAAATCAGGACGCCTAATCCCAAATTTATTTTTCAATTAAAATAACTGTCAGCCGTTTGGTCCTGACCATCTATGTTAAAATCATATAGTTTTATCCTTAACAAGCAAGTCAAGAAAACGGGGGAATGAAGTATTTAAAGTGTTTTTGCTGTATTTTATGAAATGTTTAAATGTTTTTGCAGTGTATTGGATAAAACCTTAGGTTGTATTTGAAATGTAAAACTCCATTTTGTGACTTGTCTCCATGTTGTTAACTTGTTATTAAACTTCTGTGTGGCTGATGCAAGAATTTCAAAATTTTGCTCATATACAACCCTCACAGCCCTACACCCCACCAAGCGCTCTAACGGTTTCCCCTTTATCTGAGTATACTCTGTGCCCCCTTATCTGAGTATACTATGTGCCCCTTTATCCGAGTATACTGTGTGCCCCCTTATCTAAGTGTACTATGTGTCAAACCCCAGAACATGTGTTTCATGTGTTTATCTCTGTAATGACTCAGTTTCCCAACTGCTTTTGCCTATAAAGACCCTAAAAAGACAAATTTCATTAGTCGTCGAGAGTCTGGGAGGCATGAGCCCCCTCTCGACCACCAGCTTTAATACTTATTAATTTGACCTTTAATTGGGCTGGTTATCTGATTTCTAGTGATTCACGTATAGCAGTCACATGGATTACTTAGGAATATCTTGTTTAATTCCTACACTTTTAGATATTTTTTCTTTTATTAATTTCTAATTTAATTCCATTATGGCAAAGAAAACACTCTGTAAAACATTAATTCTTTTAAATTTGCTAAAGTTTTTTTTTGTGTGTGTGTGTTTTTTTATGGTGCAGAGCCTATCTCAATAAATTCTCTTTGAGTACTTGAAAAATATATGTGTGTTCTGCTTTTGTTGAGTGAAATGTTCTATGTGTGTCAATTAGACACTATTGACTAATTGTCTTATTTATGTCATTTATATTCTTGATGATATTGTCTAGTTCTTTAAGTTACCAGGAAGAGGATGTTGAAGTTCCCAACTTCAATTGTAGATTTTTCTGTTTCTTCTTTCAGTTCTGTCAGTTTTTGTTTTATGAATTTTGAGGCTCTGTTGTTTGATGCATACACATTTAAGACTGTTATGTCTTCCTTGGAGATAAATCCCTTCATCATTATATAATGTCCTTGGAAAATGTTTTACTCTTAATTCTATCTTATTAGATTTTTATAGAGTTACTCCTGCTTTATCTTTTTATGTTTTGAAACAAAATAATGTTTGCATGGTATATCTTTTCCATCCTTTTACTTCAAATCTATCTATATAATTTAAGTGAGTTTTATGTAAGCAGTATATAATTGGGTCATGTTTAGATATTCACATTGCCAATCTCTGATTTTTGATTGGTTTATTTAGACTATTGTATTTAAGTTAAATATTGATATGTTAACACTTAAATCATCCATTTTCTTATTTGTTTTCTATCTTTCTCATTTCTCTGTTGGTCTTTTCTTACCTTCCTGTAGATTTCTTGAATATTTTTAAATATTGCATCTGGGTTTATTTATAGAGTGTTTCTGTATATCTGTCAATTTAGTATCTATAGTCATTGTTCTGAGTATTACAGTATTCACACATAACTTATTATAGCCTCCTGGTGTTATCAACATTAAACCACATCTAGTGTACTGTGAAAACCTCATGTCAATTTAGGTTCCCTTTTCTTTTCATATACCCTTATCTTGAGTATCAAATGGTGTTACGATTTTTGTTACAATCATCAAATATGATTATAAAACACATGCAACCAAGGATAATCTATTTTATGTAGCCATATTTTCTTTCTGATTTCTTCATTATTTCATCTTCCTGTCCAATGTTCCTAAACTCCCTCTTATATCACTCCCTTTTTGTTTGCATAACTTCTTTTAGCCAATCTATAAGGCTAGATCTGCTCATAACAATTTTTTCTACTAAGAAAGTTTTTATTATTGCCTCATTTCTGAAGGATAGTTTCAACAGATATAAAAGTCACAATTTATAGTTATTTTTCTTTCAACATTTAGAAAAGTATTGTAACATTTTCTTCTGCTCCCTATGGTCTCAGATGAGAAGTCTATTGTTATTTGAATTGGTGTTCCCCTATAGGAATTGTATTTTTTCTTACTGCTTTTGAGATTTTTTTAACTTTTAATTTTCTAAAGATTAATTATAAGATGTCCTGGTATGAATCTCTTTACTTTTATCCCATTTAGGATTCCCTTAGCTTCTTGGACTTGTAGGTTTTTGTCTTTCATTAATTTTGGGAAGTTTTCAATGATTATTTTTTTCAAATACTCCTTCAGTTTCTTTTTTTCCTCTCCTTTTATAATATGAATGTTAGATATTTTGTTATTATCATATAAGATCCTGAGGTATTGTTCATTTTTTTGTTCAATCTGTATTTTCTCTGCTGTTCAGACTGTGTAAATTCTAGTATTTTATCTTCTTGTTCATAGATTCTATCCGCTTTTCATCTTTACTCTACTGTTGAGTCTATTCAGTGAGTTTTTAATTTGTTATATTTTTCAATTCTGTAATTTCAATTCAGTTCTTTTTTATAACTATTTCTTTGAAAAATGTTTATTTTTTTATTTGTATAAAGAGAATTTGTAATTGATTGTTGAAAGGTTTTTATAATGCTACTTTAAAATTATGTTAAGATCATTCTAACTTCTAATTTATATCAGTGTTGGCATCAATTGATTATCTTTTTTTCCAATTTGTTCTTTCCTTGGTTAATGGTATGACAGGTGATATTCTATTGTACTCAGGACCTTTTGTCAATTATGTTAGGATACTTGGAATCTTATTTAAATCATGTGTTTTAGCAGGTATTTACTCTGTTTAGGTTTATAATGTTCTTAGCCTTTTCCCACAGGATGTGATTTGAATGGCAGTTTAACTTAAAGAGGCCTTGTTGTGTTATTTTGGTTGTTTAGCTTATCTGGTGCTGCTGGGTCTCTCACTGGTCTCTGCTGGAGCTCCCTGGAGTCTTTATAGGGGAAAGGGGCATAGAAGTTTTTGAAGGCCATTGTTTCTTTCTCTTTTTAAAAATTATTTTAACCCTTTTTTATTGATGCATAATTGATACATATAGTTTTGGGATATATGTGATACTTTAATACATTTATATAATTTGTATAGACCAAATCAGTATACTTTGGATACCAATTAAATATTTGTCTTTTATGTATGCTAGAACCATTTGAATTCTTCTCTTCTAACTATTCTGAAATATGTAACAGATTATTGTAAACTATATTCATCCTTCTGATCTATCCAACATTAGATCTTATTCCTTCTATCAAACCAAACATTTGTACCCACTAATCAACTTCTCTTTATTCATGACTTCTCCCTACCCTTTCCATCCTTTAGTAACCACCAATCTACTCTCTATCTTCTTGAGATCCACGTTTTCACTTCTCATACATGAGTGAGAACATATGACATTTATCTTCCTGTGCTTGGCTTTTTTCAGTTAAAATAATGAACTCCAGTTTTATCTATGTTACTGCAAAGGATAGAATTTCATTCTTCTTATGGATGAATAATCTTGTATATATACTACATTCTCTTGATACATTCATCTGGTATGGACACTATGTTGATTCCATATTTTGGCTATTGTGAATAGTGCTGCAATAAACACGGCAATGAAGATGTATTTTTGGTATACTGATTTCTTTCCTTTCGAGATATACTCAGCAGTAGAATTGCTAGATTATTTTGTAACTCTATTTTTAGTTTTTTGAGGAAACTTCATACTGTTTTTGAAAATCACTGTGCTAATTTACATTTCCACCTACAGTGTATGAGCACTCCTCTTTCTCTGCATCCTGACCAGCATCTATTATTATCATTTTTTAGATAAAAATCATTTTAGCTGGAGTGAGATGAGATCTCACTGTAGGTTTGATTTGCATTTCTCTGATAAGGTATGGTGCTGAGCATTTTTTAATATACTTGGTCATTTGTATGCCTTCTTTTAGCAATGTCTATTCAGAATCTTTGCTCATTTTAAAATTGGATTATTTTATTTTTTGTTATTGAGTTGTTTGAACTCCATATATATTTTGATTATTAATCCCTTGCCTGATAGTTTGCAAATATTTTCTCCCATTCTGTGCATTGTCTCTTCACTTTGCTGATTGCTTCCTTTGCTGTGCAGAAGTTTTTTAACTTGATATAATACCACTTGTCTAATTTTGCTTTATTGCCTGTGTTTTGGATCTTACGCACAGAGCCTTTGCCCAGATCAATGTCCTGCAGCATTTCCCCAAGGTTTTCTTCTAGCTGCATAATAGGTTTAAGTCTTCCATTTAAATTTTTAATACGATGTGTGTGTGTGTGTGTGTGTGTGTGTGTGTGTGTGTAGCAAGAAATAGGGGTCTAGTTTCATTCTTCTGCATATAGTAATCCATTTTCCCAGCACCATTTATTGAAGATGGTGTCCTTTTCCCATTGCATATTCTTGGTGCATATATGTTATGGGTCCACCCCTAAACTCAACTGTCACAGTGTTTCTGGATAAGGTAAGAGCTTCTCAGTTCATGAGTGTAAAAATTTTTTTATGACTAGGACACTTGCTTTGGTTACATCTCCATGTTGGTTCTACACACCTGAGGTGTCTGTGGATGGGGAACAAGAGTCTTGAACTTACAGGGCAGAGGTGCTTTCCTATACCAAATTGCTTTCTGTAGCTGGATATCTCCTGTCACCTGTGCTGCAGCTTCTTACTTATTTCTAGGTAAGAAAAGTGAGTCTCAGGCCCCATGGGGAAGGAGAATTCGTCCCAGCTGCTAATATTTGGTGAGACTACCAATATATTCTTGTTGGTGTTGTAGCATTACCTATTGCTGGTAGAGGGATGCCCAGTTCATTCATGAACTAGTCTTTTTCTTTTCTTTTTTTTTTTCCTGAGTTAATCTGGAGGAAGAATGAGTCTAACTGAATTGCCTGATTTTGCTGAGTTAATCTGGAGGAACAATGAATTTACTTGGACTGCCTTCTTTAGCTAAATCAAAGATTGGGAAATGTTAGGTCTGCGTGGTTTTCCTCTGTAGGAAGGCTTTCTTACCACCTTTCATGGTTCTTCTTTAGCTGATTCCTGTGCTATTTCCAGGGTTTAAAACCATACTTAATGAGGAAGAATAAGAAAAAAAGTAAGTCCTTGTCATCTTGTCCATCCTGGAAGTATCTTAATTGTCTTTTAACCTGTATACATATTATTTAGATGCCCTTTTGTTGTTTAGATATTTTTATAATAAATTAGAATTTTGATTATAAGAAATTTAGTAGGTTTAATATTTTTGGTCTGTCTGGTGCCACCTTAAAACTTATAACTATCTAAAGGAAATGCAAAAATGAATTTGCACGTGAATGAAATGACTTTTTTCCTAACTGAAAACATGAGACTCAACAAGCATTATCAATAAGCTGTGATCATTCACCATCTAAACCTTTGCTTCATGTACAGTACATATGTAGAGTATATTTATTTATAGCATTACATGATGCATCTTACAGTTCAATTGGAAATATGAGTTGCTGCTTATTTGAGGGAACCAGGCAATAAGCTATAATATAATTAATTGTTTAGCACTTAATATATATGTGTTTTTTATATAGATTATTCAGGTTTCTCCTCATAGCAGACCTACACTATAATCATAGTATTGTTATCCACATTATATGAATAATAAAACTAACTAATTTTCCCATAACTTGTCTATGATCACATAGTTATAAAAAGTGCCAAAATTAAGATATATGCTTATATCATTTCTAAAATCTATTTTCTTTACACTATACTATATCCTCCATACAATGTGACAATATCAAATTCATGATATACAGAAAGAAAACTGTTATGAGCTTATCTAATTTTCTTCTTTCATTTTTTCACAAATTCAAAAATAGAATTTCTATTTTTTAACTTAATTAATTTTGCTTTTAGTTGTTCATATTTAAAGGGGGCAGTGTGACATTTTGATACATGTATACATTGTGATGTATACATTGTGTGATAATCAGATAAGGGTCTTTAGCATACCCATTACTGAATTTATTATTTCCTTGTGGTAAGAATATTCAAAATATTCTTTTCTAGCTACTTTGCAATATATAATAAAATATTATTAAACTACTATGACTGTGGTTAAAAATATTATATTATATAATATTGTACCCTACTGGGCAATAGAACATCAAAACTTATTCTTCCTGTCTAAATATAGCTTTGTACACGTTGATCAATGTTTCCCTATTTTCTCCTACTCCCTCCCCTCCCTATCCTCTAGTAACCTCTCTTCTTTTAGAATTTCTATATTGCTATTTAAAAGCATACACAAATATGAGACACTTCAGAAAGTTTTAAAAAAAAGGAAAGTAGAAATTCCTGAAGAAATCAGGTTCCAAAACACTTTTCTCTCTTTTCTTGCTTTATTTTATTTTTAAAAATTCTATTAAAGTCAGAAATACTTACTGAAAATTGAAAACAGATATCTGATCAAGGAAAGTACATATCCCATTAAATTTTAAGGATCTTTCCATACATACATATATAAGGACAGTAGAAATGAGCTTCCCTATTTAGATTGGGTTCTATTACTCTGAGTTTGATATAATCTGAGTTTAATATAAATATTTTGGGGAAAATAAGATTAATTACATTCCTGGAAACATTTATAAGAGTAACTGTTTTATCAGTATATTCATAGAACTGACTCATGGTTTTAATATTGTGGAATATTTTTTCCCAGTGTAAAGATTTCTAAGTGCCTTAGGAGAAACAATTTCATTTTGAGATGGGGCATTGAAGGCAATTTATTTTGTATATTCTTTCAAGTCCCAAATGATACTGTACCTGTGTAAAAAAAAGAGAATGAATCCCGTTTTTGCATCTCACAAACTACCTTTTACTTAATGTCTGAGCTTTGAGTTTTTAAAGAGTTTCCACATACATTTATCTGAAACATACAAACATTTAAATAAAACTAGATGCACATTTCACTTGGAGAGTAAAGGTTAAAAACCAATCAACATTCTTTAGCTGTTGTATTTATTTATTTATTTATTTTTTGAGTTGGAGTCTCACTCTGTGAGTCTCACTCTGTCGCCCAGACTGGAGTGCAGTGGCCGCTCCCGGCCACCGCAGCCTCACCTACTGTGCTCCAGCGATCCTTCCGCCTCAACCTTCCAAATAGCCGGAATTACAGGCATGTGCTACCATGCCCGGCTGATTTTTTGATTTATTGTAGAGATGAGGTCTCGCTGCCCAGGCGGGTCTCGAACCCGCGGGCTCAGACAATCCACTCACCTCAGCCTCCCAAAGGCATGGGATTACAGGCTGAGCCACCGAGCCCGGCCCAGCTGTTGTATTTATAAAAGTCAGCATTTCAGTCCAAGAAAGAACTCTGTGAAAAAGTTTTAATGAAAAATATACCTGGTATTTTCTTTTCTTTTCTTTAAAAATTGGAAGTAACTGCTTCCAACATTAATACACTCAACAAATAAGCCTCAGCCAGATGTTTCATATCTCTTTGGGTTGTAGATAGCTAGTCAAATCGCATACAGAACTTACCTTTCTTCTGAAAATGCTTGGTTAACAATGCTTCCCTGCTACAAATTTTCGTTATGTTGTGAGGCTTAAGATTTTTCTTTCTTTTTTTTTTTTTTTTAATTTAGGATTAAACTATTGGCTCTGGAGCAGATGCTTTTACATTCCTAGCCTTTTGGTTATTTCTGTTTATTGCAGTACTTGGCCTTTGAATTAATTTGCATCTCTACTCAATCGCTTTGGGTGTAAATTAACATCATTCTAGGAGACAGCACAATCCCTTGCCGAATTTTGAGCTGTAATCAGAAGTCAAATATTATCATTGATTTGAATATAAAATCAAAAGCCCTAAGGCACTGGTTTGCCTCTTGAGACTGGCACCTATAACCTCTCTCATGAAAAACAAAACAAAACAAAACAAAACAAAAAACAAGAAAGAAAGAATAAAAACAGATATCTAGCTGATTTTTCAACTCTCCTTGTTTATGCTTCTTTAGAGATTCTTCAAATAATCCTTGAATTTAAAACTGCTCTGGTCTTTTTTGAAACAATATACTTCTGGTTAACACTTTCCTATATCCAAACAGCATTTAAAAAGGTTTGATAGTGAAAAGAACAATTGCATTAAATAAAAGAAATGTAAAGACATTTCGGTTATCCCTGCTACTTACCACTCATAGATAAGAAAAGAATGATAGGCTGTGAACCTAGTTACACGTTTTGTTTTTTTCTTATATATTACAATTAAATATTTTATTATTCACTGTCATAAATAGCATTCCTACATGTGGACTGCATGAATACCAAGTTTTCTCTGGCTTTTTCTGAAAACCAGTTGTGCCTGGTTGATAATTTTGGTGAATATAACATTTTTTGCATACACATTTTCACTTCGATCCAACAGACATTTATTAAGTATCTAATGTGTGCCAGATCACTGGTGTCAGAGTTCCTTCTGATCTCATCCAGGCTCAAGCAAACACAATTTAAAAGGTCAGAGATCAAGCTAATAAAAATCAACCCAACCTTCTTCCTATTCTTTACAGCATTCCTATTTTCTTCTTCCTATAGTTGACAAATTCTCTAACAGCATATTTATCTAGCACTTCACATAAATACAGCCTTGATTATGCTTTCTTTAATCACATACAAATTATGTCCCTCCTCACTTGTTTTTGTTTTTTGTTTTATGCACGTTGGTCCTAGAAGCAAAAACAACATAAAATAATTTCTGAATCTTTTTTCTCATTGGGCATAATAGTTAAAAACTGAACATTTTCTAGCAATAATTATTGGTTGAAAACAACTAATACAGGACAACTCATCAGACCTGGTTTTTGTTTTCTACTGAATGACATGAATATATGCATCTCTGTCCTTGTGAGCTTAATTTTCAATTGTTTTATTATACTTAAAAAGATACATAGTAAAGATGCCCACTTTTACTGTAAATTTAATATCAGGGACATTTCAGCAATACTTTGGTTTATCTTGTTAAGCAAATGCTGCTGACATGTTTATGTATGTTCTAATTATAAGCCATTATTAATGGGCTATAAGTTGCTTTAAAAATGTCTCTGGCATAAATTTTAGAAATTTTGTTTTATTTTAATCCAATGACATACTTTCCATATATACTTTCCATGTAATTAAAAGGATGCTCTTTCCATTCCCTCTCGAGTGCCATGACATTTTAACTACTGAAGTTTTAGCTGAGATTGTTCATTCGTTGGACAGGAACTATTCATTTTATTTGGCTGGCAAGGCATTTTGAAAATTTAAAGCATCTAGTGCTTAATCTTCGGAGCGGTCACACAACTTTTTTTTTTTTTTTTTTGAGTTGGAGTCTCACTCTGTCACCCAGACTGGAGTGCAGTGGCCGCTCCCGGCCACCGCAGACTCGACCTGCTGGGCTCTGGCGATCCTTCCGCCTCAGCCTTCCAAGTAACCGGAACTACAGGCATGTGCTACCACGCCCGGCTGATTTTTTGATTTATTGTAGAGATGAGGTCTCGCTGCCCAGGCGGGTCTCGAACCCGCGGGCTCAAGCAATCCACTCACCTCAGCCTCCCAAAGGCGCGGGATTACTGGCTGAGCCACCAAGCCGGCTCACACAACTTTTTATGGAGATATCAGAAGGCCTGAGTTGTTCTCATTTTTTCCTTAGGAGTTTAAGTCAGTGCCTAACTCATAGCACCCTATAAATGATTGGTAGATTCGTGAGTGATGATTATGGACATTACAACTATTAATTATTTTCTATCTTTTGGCTCTTCATCCTGCCTCCATTAGATTACCACAAATGGCGTGTTTGTTTTCTGCTTGAAAATGCTTGAAAATCCAGAAGGCTGCATTCATACAAATACATCCATAACCTACAAATTTCTTAAATCTATTTTTAATGAACAATTGCACATATTTCATTTTCAATGAAGCCTCAGTCAAGTTTAAAGTATTCCTTCTTGACCAGGCACAGTGACTGAAGCCTGTAATCCCAGCACTTTGGGTGACCAAGGCAAGAGGATTGCCTGAGTCCAGGGGTTCGAGACCAGACTAGGCAACTTGGTGAGACCTCATCTCTACAATAAATCAAAAAATTGGCCGGGCGTGGTGGCACACGCCCGTAGTTTCAGCTACTTGGAAGACTGAGGCAAAAGGATTGTCTAAATCCAGCAGGTAGAGACTGCAGCGGTTGTAAGTGTGCCACTGCACTCCAGTCTGGGCAACAGTGACGATCTGACTGAAAAATAAAATAAAATGAAACAGTATTCCTTCTTAGTACTTAGAAACTTAAATGGTGGTAAGACTATTGCATGCATTCAGTTGGATATCAGTGCAATCATGGGGAGTGTTATTCAAATAAACACAATAATTACATTGTGCACTATTGAATAATGGCACTATAAAACTGATAATAATTTTTTTTCTTGCACAAATTTGTCCTTATCATGAAATGCTACGATTCACATGAAGGAAGTCATGAAAAGCCATGCCTATGCAGACAGATTCCATTATCCTTGCAGCAGGGGTTCTCTAACGATGTAACTTTATCTGTTTTGAAGTCAGGATGCAGTGGATTTTCAAAGAGTCCATCTGTGTCGTGTTTCGGCTCTCAGCGACTGGTCTCTCCATCACCAGCGATAGCTAAATCTCCATGATGTACTAGACAGCATGGGAGCTGGATTATTTGTATTACAGGTAATTTTCTGGTCACCCACAGGTGGCCAGAGCATGGTCAGCAAGCAGTAGCCTGATTCTTAAAGCATTTTAGTAAGTTGAATATCAATCACGACTTAAAGCTAGTAGGGTTGTTGTTGGTGTTTTTTTATTATTTGATCACAATCCTTTTCTGCTCCACATGCATGTTCACATTTTACTGTGAAGCAAACACATGGGATTCTGGTAGAAAAAGTAATTCTAGAGATCACCAGATTGAATGGAATTAAAGTTTTAAAAATGATATTATCATCCCACGGCTTCATTCCCTCTCATTTCAGAAACCTACAAACCTTTAAGGGAAGACATTTTCAACTCAATCATGTTCTGCTACTTTAAAATCAGGAGAGGAGTCTGATTTTAAAGACTGTGGGATCTCAGATGGAAGAAATACTATAGAAAAAAGTATGTTTCTATATGCAAAGAATGTTTACTACTTTGCTGCAGTGTCACAGAAAATGTCCCACGAAAAGATCTTGCTGTTGCCATATTTGGCAGAATTTTTCGAAGGCAGTTTTTTGAAGTATAAATTAATAATATCTATCCTTTTTTTAGGCATACATTTTTATGAATTTTAACTGTGTACAGTGAGATCACTACCCTCAGAATCAATATAGAGATCATTCTCCTCATATAAAAAAGTTCTGTCATGCATCTTTGTAATCAATTTTGACTCTCCATCCTCAGATCCTGGCAACCAGTGGTCTACTTTTTGTCGTTATGGTGTTGTTATCACCACAATATCACATAAATGGAATTATTCAGTTTTTGAATTTGCCTTTTCACTAAGCCAAATACATTTGAAATTTACAAGTCTTTTTGTATGTTTGAAAAGTTTGCTTTATTTCTTAGTAGTAAATATTTAATTGTTTGGATGTAACAATATTCTTGATCTATTCCACAGTTGATGGGCATTTGAGTTATTTACAGCTTTTGATGATTATGAATAAAATTCCTTTATAAACATATGAGTGCAGTTGTTTTGTATGGATATGTTTTCGTTTATTTTGGATAAGTTGGATTGTTAGATTGTGTGGTAAGTTTCATTTAATTTTGTAAGAAACTGCCAAACTATTTTCCAAGGTGGTTGTACTATTTTTCATTGCTACAAGAAATTTATGAAGTTTCTGTTGCTCTCTCGTTATAATGATATTTCTATCTATTACAATTCTCATAGTCAAAGTAATATCTCATTGCATTTTAAATTTATATTATCTTCATCTTCTTGTGTGTGTGTGTGTGTGTGTGTGTGTGTGTGTGTGTGTGTCAGAGTCTCATTCTGTTGTGGTAGCACCCTCACAGCTACAGCTACCTGCAACCTCGACCTTCTGAGTTCAGATGACCCTTCCTTCTCAGACTTCCAAGTAGCTGAAACTACAGGTGCATTCTACCATGTCAGGCTAATTTTTCTGATTGATTGTAGAGACGAAGTTTAGCCAAGTTGCCTGGGTTGGTCTGGAAGCTCTGGGCTCAGATAATCCTCTCCCCTTCGCACCCACGAAGTGTTGGGATTACAGGTGTAAGCCATCACATTTGGTGAAATTTGTGTCATCTTTCCCCCCGCCCAAAGTTTTAAAACAAAGTGTATTAGAGAAAGAAGAGGGAAAACGAAAGGAGATATGATAGAGTTGACATGGGTAAAAGAAACTACCAATCTGTATCATCTTAATTACTAATGATATTAAGTATCTTTTGATGTGTTTACTACTATCCATATAGAGTCTTGTTCAAGTCTTTTGCCTATTTTTAAAATTTGGTTTTATTAATTATTAAAATATTAATTAATTAAAAGATTATTGAGAATTCTTGATATATTCTGGAAACAAGTTAGTGATCACATATTTATCACATGTGTTTTGTAAATGTTTTCTACTAGTTTGTGGTTTTCTTCTTTTCATTATAGTATCTTTCAAAGAGCAGAAACTTTTAATCCTGATTAAGTTCAATCTGGCAAACTTTTCTTTTATGTTTTTTGTGTTTTTGTGTTTTGTCACTTACCTGGGAGATCATTAACCTTTGTCTAACCCAAGATCTGAAAGAGTTAGGAAAAATCAATAATCAAAGCTCTGAGGTTTTTGTAAGGCATGTTGATCATGGGTACATATCAAGCATGGAGAAGGTGGGTTCTGGAAGCTGGTCCATGTCACCTGTTTGACCAAAAGAGACCATGGTGGAACTGATTAGCCCATAGGGTCTGATTACCTAGGGGTAAGCAGACAGGTAGACACAGTATCCAAAAAAGGTAGAGAAAGTTCATATGTGATCAAACAGTGGTCAATAACAAGGAGTCAGAGGACAGGAGGATGAGGATGGAATGTGTATGCGGTGGAATGTCATTACTCAGAAAATCTAACTCCGGTGTCAGGGAGCCAGCTAACAAGATGGAGCACAGCAGATATCCATTCCTGAGAGATAGACTCAAGGGACACACATTCCTAGCACTCCTTCTGGGAAAACAACTTCAGGATTGGTGAGGTGCAAGGTGAAAACCTATGCTTCATTCTTGATTACAAGATCACATGCCTTAAAGCGCTGTTTTTCAGAGTGTGATTTCCAGACCATCTTCATCAGAACTACTTGTAAATTCATTTAATATGCAGATTCTTAGGCCCAGCTTCAGGCTTGCTGAATCAGAGTGGTTTGAAGGATGGCAAGTAAATGTCTGAGACTTTTTACAAGTTTTCCAGGATGCTGCTAAAAAAACTCCACTGACTTAAGGTATAATAAACATTAAAAACCTAAAGCTTGGGATAGCGGGGAGATATGAGAGGAGGCAGTTGTGTATTTTTATAGTTTCTGACTTTGGAGGGCTTGTTTCAGGATCTGGAGCTGTGTCTAATCTAGAAGTAAACTAAGTCAGAAGTATTTCTGTGAGGCAGAAAATGGAAAGGGAAAACTAATATTTTGAACTTACATATCATAAAACTAATATTTCATAAAAAATATAGTTAGGTAGATAGATATAGACATAGGTAGAAAAATAGATGAATATAAGCAGAGTAATTGTACCAATAGAAGATTCAGTAATTATGGAAAGATGATAAATATGGTAATCAGAATGACATTATAACTGAAAGATTTTGAGTTTTGTTAAGAATAAAATGCTTTATTTCATCACTTGAAATGCAGTATCATCATTAAGGATATATAAAAAATGTATTAAGTATTTATGTTTTACATATAATATTTAATTGCAAAAACATGAAAATAGTAAAGGTAGCTCAGTTACTGACATCTGGTACATTAATTTTTAATCAAAACTCTTAAAGCCTATTTTTTGATTTTTTCTTTTACTTTGGGTATTATACAATGTTTATTATAAGTTTGTTTCTAATTTTCTGATTCTACATATTAAAAATGAATCTGTATAATGCAAGTGAGAATTTAGTCCGTAAATATGAATACAAATATGAATAGCAATATGCTATATAAAATAAAATAGTAAGCTATTTTAAATCTGAGTACAAGATTTAACCCCAAAATATCAATTATTACAAGTGACTATTGTTAAAAAAAAGCAAAAAAGAACAATAGATGATTTTCTTTTAAGTGCAATCTATGAGCACAGCAAGACCCTAACTTCTGGGTCGGTTCTGATTGTTTCATAAGTAAAAAAATGGCCTTTACCCTTGTGGACTGTTTTGTTTCTATGTTCTACCCCAGTAACTCATCGAAAATGAAAAACAGACTCTGGAGCTGTTATAGCATTATATTAAGCTCTGTTACTGCATGCAAGTAATTTTGTTTTGTTTTTGCTGTAGCATAAATTAACAAGGTGTCAAGTGAACATTGTGACCCCATTTTTATCTGAAGCAGACTAAATCCATAGCTGAGAACAGGGCCGCCTTCTGCAGTTCAGCAAAACTGTACGTGGAGAATTTCACAAGCTCAGCTGGTTCTTGGGGACAGCAAATCTCCAGTATCCTGATGATCATCTGGAAAGACCATTTCCACACTTTGTGACTCACGCGAGCCTTGATCTCACGGTGCTTTCACTGCCCACTAATCATATTTGAAACCTCTGCTTCCTCCGCCGAGTGTGGAGAATCCACCATAAAGAAAGTGCCCTTTCAGCTGTAGTTTTTCTCCACACAGCACTACCCTGATTTTGGAAAGAGCTCAACTCTTCATCTCCCCTGGGTACATAGAGCAGCAGAATGGAAGAGTGGAAACTGCCAAAATGCTAATCATGGGAAAAAAAATAACAAGATCCAGATGGGACAAAATGGACATATTTCATTTATCCTGGGAAACTCTACAGTATATCATTTGTGATGCATAATACACCCAGCCTTGGCCCTTTATAAACAAACACTACAGAGGCATATGCCACAAGATTATAAACAGAGTTGGCCATAAATTTGATAGGCCTGTACACTCTGCTTTGCACACACTGCTGTGGCTTATTCAGCGGGATCCAGGGACTGCAGTCTGTTCCCTTGGCTGCTAATCAACTCTGTAATCTCAGCTCACCCAAAGGGGCAGAATCCCAAAGGACCAATTCGCCCTAATGAAACTCAGAGGCATTTCACACCAAAGAACCTACAGTTCACTTTAACTTGGCCTGTGCCGGCGCTGGGGAACCACATTGTTGATGCCAAGGTTTCTGAAGGGTGAGTAAAGCTGCCCTCAGCCTGTAATGGGTAGAGGTGGGTTGTTTAAAAAAAAGCAAAGATTCCTTGCTTTCCACTGCTTTGGTAGATTTTGGCTAGAGCTTCGCATGCACTTGGAGAAACACTGAAATAGATCAGTGATCCAGAAACTGCTTCTATGAGTATGTAAGATATTTCTAAGAGTCATTGTATCAGCTTTATTCAGGAAGGAAATGCCCTTCATTCTAAGAGAGCAGTACAAACATAAGATGATAGACTGTGACTAACTGCTTGATCAGAACAGCCCAACGATGTATTAACAACCATTGTATGCACTAACAAGTACTGTGAACAAGAAAGGCTTTTAACAACGAGTTTCTTATACTTAATGTGCCCTGCTTCACCTCCACACTCCTGACCCTGTGGCTTCCACGTAGGTAAACTGAGTGTATGTTAATTTCCAGAATCACCTTTACTCTGTCCCTACTGAGCAGAGCGTTGGGATCTTGAGGGCTCAGAGTAAGTTAGCCAAACAACTGACTTCATGTAGATTTCTTCATCACTCCCTTCCAGATCAGTCATTCTGAGACTCAAAGGCTATGTAAAATTGCATGCAATTTGGAGCATAGAGTGGGGATATAAGAGAAATTTGGAGTTGAGATCTGTGAGTCTGTGGCCCTAGGTGAAAATTGACTCAAAAGGGCAGGATAATCTGGTAGTAGAAGGTAATAGAGGCTATGCCACCTGCTCCTCCCAAGATGAGTCAGAACAGATGGGTGCGATGGAAGCGAGGAGATGGCCCTGCATCTTCACATAATTTGTTTTAGTCTTGGCTTTGCCTCTTTATTAACTTATGATTTAGTTTTTGTTTTTGCCAAATGTGGATCCTTTTCATGTAAAGTCCCTTCAATGTGTCAGCATGTATTATTATTTTTGGACTGATAGAAGGCATTGCCTACTTAGTTGCCTTCTGTTTCCTCCACTCTTGGGTCTTCAATCCTATGGACTTCCTGAAATATTGATCACAAGGATGCCAGGACACTGTAGGCGCCTATGTCGGCATCCATATGGGACCATCTAGAAGCTTCAACAAATAGGGCATAAATGATCCCGTGGCACCACATTGCATCCCTTTAACTTTTCTCTGTTTTAGCTTTTATATTTGTTCTTTACATTTTCTGTTACCTGTATCATGACTTATTATAATAAAGTCAAAATCTTAGCAAATCTTGGTATACTCATCCAGACCAGAGTTTGTAGTTCAAGAATGAATCTCTTGAGGTTGTTCTCTAAGAACTTGAAATCAGAGTTGCAAGGGTTCTGAGGTGTAAGAAATCATATATTCTAAGTCTTCCATAATTTAACTTAAACTTTTACATTGTGCCTAGTTCCTCTTGAGTGGAAAAAGCAAACTTCAGTCAAATTAGTTTATGTGCCTCCATTTTCTCTGTGTGATGTCTACATTCTGGGGCTTTCATGGTGTCATGCTTAAGGGTTGGGACCATCTATTCTTGTCTGTTGAGCCATGTTTTATCACACCTTCTCTGTAGACTTTTACCCGTGTAGGGTGCTGTGGATATGCCACTAGTTTCTGGCTATAGAAGTTCTCCAGTTCCAGTTCTCCACCAACTGTTACTATCCACCTATCAGGCACTGGAATGTTTAGCTGCTTTCATTTACTGGACTGGCACCTGGAAAATACTGTGAACCCTCTGGAGCCATGAAAGGTAATACTTCTCTGCTCATCTAGGGAGCACAGAAAAATCTTTCCCATAACATATAGAATTTGCCAGTTTTCTAGAATGTTCTCTGTGGCTGGAGGACATACTTATTCTATGCTTTTAGATTTTCATACCAGTCCAAGAATTCTAATTCCCCCCATCCCAGTTGAGCTTAGGGAGAAGGATAAGGAAACTTCTCATACATTTTTTTCTATTTCTCTTTTTCCTCCTATTTTTCTCTCATTCTTTCTACATAGAAAATTTCATCTAGACTCTAGGTATCAAAACCATTGTTCTAATTTTTGCATTCTTGTTTCTTTTCTAATCTATTGTGTTTCTGGACATTAGATTTTTATACTACTGTTTTTGAAATTCCAAAGCCAAGATTTTGTTTGCTGTGGTCATCAGCATGATACCTCTCCTAAAACAGTGTTGGCAGAATGCCTGAGTTTTAGTTTGGTTGGGGTGAGGCTGAGGGCAAGGGTGAGGGTAAGACTAAAGGTGCAGAAATACTGGAAAAGCCATATTGACTAATAAGTCAAAATATTTTCTTACTAACCTAATTTGTGATCTCATCTGAATATATTTTTAGGTTTACAAAGAAAGTACAAAAGATAGAAGAGTTGACAGGAAGGGGGTCAATGAGTGTGTGAACCGAATTAACGAGTTTGATTTTTAAAATATGTTTTGATTTTAGGTTTTTGTTCCGTTTCCATAAACCAATTATATTTAATTTCACAGAGGCATAAACTATCTGGAACATTGAACAGACTAGATAATAAGTACAAGAAAAGTGCAGATCAAGCTTTTGTTTTAGAAATTTCAAGGTTTGACAGTATACAAATGACACTTAAAGACCAGTCATGACTCTTCATCATAAGCATTTGTCTTAGTTTGTGGTATCCTAATTCACTTTGGTCCCAGGCATAACAATTTCTTTTTATTTTCTTTAGAAATACTTTTCACTTTGAACAACTTTTTTGTTTGTTTGCTTGTTTTAGTTGAAAAGTAAGGTCATTAATTGCCTTTGACACTGGCTCTTATTTAAACCTAAGTCCTCCAGGTCATGGAATCCTAGAGTTCCATTTCCTCCCAGTTGGAGAACTGCTAGGGGTGAGCACACAGGTTGGCAAGGCATTCAGTGTAACAGAAGGCACAACTCCTGGTGTGAGAGAAAACGAGTTGAGATCTGGACCTGAGTTTTCCCAAAGCTCAGAGGATAAGAAAATAGAAGCAATGATACCAAGAAAATAAGTCTTTCATTCCATGTTCTATTTTAGACACATTAGAATTAGAAAAGGAAATTCCAAAACTTTCCACGTGATTTTGATTTTTTCTCCTATAATTTTCAAGTAGTTGGAGATCTGAAGATTATTGATATGTGTTGATTAACAGAAGTATATATCTGAATATTTATATTTTTTCATCTTACAAAATTGTGTGTGTGTGTATACACTATTTATGGATATATATGGATATATATGTGCAAATATATATATACACATATATATATACAAATTAGTGTGTGTATACACACACACAAATAAGAAGAAAAAAGGAATTAAAATGTATTGGGTACTAACTGCATGAAAAGCATTTGCATCAATATTTTCAGTAAATATTTATTGACTTCAATATGCACCACATATTTTTGAGGGAGATATTAAGTATACATTGGTGAGCAAAAATAGATGTAGTCCTGGCTTTCACTGAATTTACAATATTGTAGTAGAAAGTTCAATAAAATCATCTTACAAATTAAAGTAAAATTATAACTGTGAGAATTGTAATTTAATAAAAGACATGGTGCTATTGTGTTCTATAATAAGTCATTACCAAAGTGGGGCAGATCGAGAGTATGGCCAAAATCTGAAGGTGAACTCCATCTAAGTCTAAATACTGGCATGTAACTGATAGTAAGTAATAATAATAATTTGGATTACTTACAACAACAGATTTTCTTAGTGCATACCTGTTCTGGCTACCTTACCCTCCCTCCAAGAATATTCTAGATCATCTTAACCCAAATCAATCTAACACACTGGGGTCTCTAGGACACTGGTTCAGAGGATAGCATGTACTTTAATTGGTTGTTTCCCATGCATACGTGTTAAATATTTTTAATATCATCCTAGCCATATAGAAAAGATTAAAATAAAGTTTTCTGGAAGGTTATTATAGCTTATAATCAGGAAAGCTAAAGCTTCTAAAGGGGGAAGCTATAATTAGAAGTTAACTTGAAAAGTCTGTATGGTAGGAAGAGTACATTAAGAGAATAAATATGCACAAGTTCTTTTGTATGATTAAATTTATGTGTTAACTTGACTGAGCCTTGGGGTGCCCAGATATCTGGTGAAATGTTATTTGAGGTGTATTTTTAAGAGTGTTTTGGATGAGACTAACAGTTGAAAAGGTAGACCAAGTAAAATAGATTGCTCTTCCAATCAATTGATGGCCTGAATAGGGCAAAAGGGCTGATCTTCCTGTAAATGAGAAAACTTCTCCTACCTGACTGCTTTGAGTTGAGACATAAGTCTTTCATGCTCTAACTGAAATGTGATTTTCTTGAGTCTTGAGCCTGCTAGCTTTTGGAATGGAGTTACACCATCAGCCTTCCAGAGTCTCCAGCTTGGTAACTGCAGATATTAGGGTTTCTCAGCCTACATAATCCTATAAGTCAATTTTCATAATGTCTTTTTCATATGCATATATTTATGTATTTATATATCCACAGATCTATACCCATCTTTATCTCTCTATCTATCCATCTATCTATCTTAGTGAGAATGTTTTTTTCTGTTTGTTTTTTCATAGGTGTTGCTACTGGCCCTTATTGCTAGGTGGGGTCCCGGTCTACTAAGCATATCTTGCAAATTGCAGGATATTCAAACATAAAGGAAGAATTGCCTGTGTTCACAAAACTTTAGAATGTTCCACCAAAAATCAGACCAGTATAAGTGAAAATCTTGTCTATAATCAAGTTACCTTTTACATAGGTGCACAACATTTTTGTGTGATTTAAGTATACACTAAATTAAGTAGACACCAAATGCATGCATGTACTAAATAAGTAAAGAGATAAATACGCTTCAGTGTATTTAGGAAATTGCTACGAGTTTTTGTCATTTTGGAAAATTATACTACCGAAGTTAATGCTGGACACGGTATCTGAGTCTAACATAATGGAGATGTTAAATCCACCAGGTTCTTTATGCAAACTTCTGACAACACAGTTAGGTCTTCTGGTCTAGTCAAGCCTGACATTTACATATTGGAATGCATATTAATTTAATATAATTTATTTTTATTTATGTGTATGTTTCATACTACAACTATTTTGGTTTTGTGTTGAAAATTTTTGTGTAAGTTTGCTTATGATTTGTGAATTTTTTTTATTTCAGTATACTAAAGGAAGTATTATAAACTTTTACTATAAAAGAAAGGCATTGGTCTGAGTTGGGATGCACTGGCTTTCCATATCAGTAGACATGGAAAAAATGAATAGATACCAAAGATACTTAAGAGATGAAATTAACAAGAAGTGCTGAGTGATTAGATATGAGGGTGGGATGGGTTGAGAGAGAAGGAAGAATCAAGGATGTCTCAAGGAACGTGACTTGCACAAATAAGTGGATGGAAGGGCTTAATTACTGAGTGCAGGGTCCCAGTTTGGAAAGAGAACATGAATTCAGATTTGGCGCACATGCCCATGCTGTCAGATATACTAAAAAGTGGAGAAGGGGTCTGGGCTAGCAATACAAATTTGAGAGTTATCACGTACGGCAGATGTGAGGCTGTGAGAGTAGAGCTGAAATTCCACACCTCATCTATAGCTGAATCTTGGAGAATTCCAACACTTAATGATACCTTACATTAAATTTTCACCACAACGTGTTAGAGAGGCATTACTTACTAGTCCCATTTTATGATTGGGAAAATCAATACCAATAGAGATTACTCTGGCTAGAGTCTCCAAAGGAGGGGGTACCAGATTTGATGATTGTTCAACAAAGCCTAAGTCCATTTTTCGTAATTTGGGGGCATAACACTGGACAAATAAAATCTCTCTCAGGAAATTTATACCGGGAGAGGCACATATAATACAGAGTAAACATATTATTGTTGGACTATAATTCTTCATGGGTTTCTTGTGTGCACACCTTGCTAGTGACTGACCTTTTTCTGTTCAGTCTTAACAGAATGTAGAGTGAACAGCCTTGGAAGATAGATAATATCTCTCTTTGGAATAAAGAGTAGGCATGTTTATTGCCTGCTACTATTTTTAAAAATCAGGTTTCCTAAGCTCAGGGTTCATCTCCTGTGACACTGTAATACAGTGGGTGTGCCAGCGTCCCTCCAGGCCCACCCATTCATCCCCATGCTACTTGAGGCAAGGAAAACTCATGCAAACATGCTCCTCCAGCTTGCTGTGTCATATGTAATACAATCCTTTGTCTTTGACCCAGTTTTATGTTTTCTGCTGGCATCTACGAAACGATGATAGGGAGATTTGTAAGCTTGCAAGTAGAGTAAAAGCTTGAACATTCTTGACATTTTAAAATAGTTTGCACTCTCTCTCTCTCTCTATGTATATATATAGTATGCTAGAAAATGATAAATGCTATGGGAAAAAAATCAAAGAACAGTGTAAGGGGAAACAGGTGGGGATGGGTGCTGTATTTTAAGTAGTGTGGTCAAATATTTCCCATTAAGAGGTGAGCAAAGAGTTGAAAGACTTGGAGGGGTTGTTATGCAAATACAGAGGAAAGAGCATCCCAAGCCCAGCAAAGAAGTCAGTGAAAGTGTCCAAAACCATAGGATAGTTCACATAGAGAAAAAGAATGGGAGGGGAGGTCAGAGAAATAGTAGGAGTCACTTCAAAAGACTCATGGGCTGGGCTCGGTGGCTCAACCTGTAATGGCAGCACTTTGGGAGGCCGAGGCAAGTGGCTTGCCTGAGTCCGAAAGTTTGAGACCAGCCTGGGCAACTTGGCGAGACGTCATCTTTACAATAAATTTTTAAAAAATTGGCCAGGCATGGTAGCACGTACCTGTAGTACTGGCTACTTGGAAGGCTGAGGTTCAAGGATCGCGGGAGTCCAGCAGGTCATCGCTGGAGTGGCCGTGAGCGTGCCACTGCACTCCAGCCTGGGCGACAGAGTAAGACTCCAATTAAAAACAAAACAAAACAAACAAAAAAACAAAAAAACTCATGTAGGGCATTTGAGAACTCTCTTTTAGGTCTGAGTGGAAATGCAGGGTCACTGTCAAGCTGGAGCAGCAGAGTAAGATGATCCGACTAATGTGTCAAAAGAATCACATTTGCCACTCTGTGATTACACTATAGGGAAGCAACAGTAGAAGCTGAGAGACTATTTAGAAGAATTTTTACTGTATTGGCCAAAGGCTATTGTTCACCTACAGATATTTAGATCAGGGTAAGACCATTCTGCCTTTTAGGAAATTATTGCTAGAGTGTTTGTTCCCTACTAATCAATTTAGAATGCATTTAAAATCCTATTTTTCTAAACTATGCAAAATTCATTCATGAATATCCAAGAGCAATGACCATTTTTCTGAATTCTTAGATTATGTCATGATATTCAGGCGACAGTAAGACCCTAGTCAACACAGACCAACGACTTTGATGAGGGTGATGATGGATGCTGAAAAAAATTAGCATTTATCAACCAAGTTACTATTAACTATTCTAGGTTATACCATGCCTTTATTAAAATACTAATTGCTTTGGGATGCTAATAGACAACATTAACTCAGCAGGTGTGATAGATTATTGTGAACAAGGGAATTATTTTAATACAATCTACTCTTTTATTTTTTTCCTGTTTAGAGACAATAGGATTTGAATTCCATTTGTGTGTGTTTGGCACCTGCAACATTATCTTTTTGAAATACCACAAAATAGATTTTCTACACGACTCCAACCAGGAAACTTCATTATGATATCTCTGAGGGGCTTGAGAAGAAATGATTTTTGTCATTGCATCAGCACTCTAACAACCTCTAAATAGGTGGTTCACTGACTAATTTGAACCAGAATTTCATCTCAGTCTTACAGCAGAGTTTGGATAAAATGGTAATTGTTATTAAATCAGTGCATGTTCTAAATGCAAGTCCGACTTTACCACAGAGACAGAGCAGGTGGCCACTCTCCAAATGCAAAACATTACTGGGAACAAAATGCAAAATGACCGGTGTGTGAGTCAAAGAATGGGATTTGGAAAGAGTAGGCAATTTCCAGTTTGCCTAGGGTAAGCAAAAATTCCACAGTCAACTGCTGACTAAATGGATTAGCAAATTCAAACATTTTCAGGTTAGGGAGAGAGAAGAATTTGCAAATGAACTGACAATGGATTTAACAGGTTTTAGCCTGAGGTAGCTTAAAATTTTGAACAGCACTTGCTTAGGAAATGAGGACAATCTGGAGACAAGCACTAGTATTGGATCAGCTTTGCTATTAGTTATAGACCCCTGAGTTCACTGACTCTCCAAATTATTGTTGACTATTTCAGCATACTTCTAATTGGGTCACAAAAATAAGCACACTTTCTCTAAGAAAACACTGTATACACAGGCAGGCTCACACAAATCAAATACTCTGTTTTCTGTCTTCAGTTATTCAAAATATTGAAATATGCCATTCTTGTGACACAAGGAAAATATTCAACTGTAAGGTGAAGCACATTCAAATATGGCTTAGAATGTCTATGCACCAAAAGCATATATTTCTTAAAGAAATATATGTGTTCAAATACTAATAAAACAAACTGGATTTTCAACATTATGTCTCAGAGCCTTTTCAAGCTGTATTGCCAACCATAAACTACCCATTGATCACTTTTGCAGTAATACTATATTATAGGCAAACATTCTACTCAAGTGATTTGATGAGGAGAGACTCCAGTGCAGTTTTGTCTTGATTAAGCTTGTGTCATCCCCAGAAGAACATGATTTGAACATTCTACCTCTGAAGCCAGGGCGCCAGGTGCCAAAACACACATGGCCAGAGCTGCAAGCCATGTAATTGTTAAAATAGCCCTCAATATACAATTTCATTCAGATTCTTATTTTGATATATTACATTTTACAAATTAAAATTGCCTTTTAACCTCGAGCAGAGGAATTACTTTTCAGTCAAGCAAGAACAGGATGCCTTGAGTTTGAGTGGGTAAAGGGGAGGACGGCAAAGCTTATGGAGGAAATCAGCCTTGCAAGGAGAGGAAAGAGCATCAAGGACTCTTCCTCAGAAGGAAAGCCCTCTTAATCTCTCTTTCATATACCAAGGTTATAGGAGGAAGTGGCAGGTGGAAGGAATGATTTTGGATAAGAAGCATGCTACCTCCTCTATCATAGCAGAGGTTGATGAAAACTCAAAGGAGTTCATGTCTGAGAGTCTTATTTTCTCCCAGACTTGGGAGGCAAAGCAGTTTGCTGAGAGTAATGTAGGCAATGAGAAAGTCTTAGGTTTGAAAAAAGGAATTGAGGGTTTAGCACAGTTAAAGCAGAGAATGGGATAGTAACTGTAAGAGTGTGGTACAGTAAAATTTCAGGGTTGAATTAATCATGTAGGTGAATTTCTTTTGTGTTTTGCAAACAAGTTAGAAGCACAATTGCAAAAGAAGAGAGCCTCAGAAACATTTTGAGCACAGTATCCATATTTGAAAAACATGTATAATCTTAAAGTAATTATCTTGAGGGACAGCCCAAACTTATATGCATGAGAATTGACACTTTTAACTTAAAAATTACATTATTACATCTTATAAAAATGTGTACTGGTGGTTATACAAATCTATACATCTCACAAAAATGCACACTGGTAATTACATAAATCTATACATATGATAAAATTATATAAAGCAATAGAACATGTACATTGTACTAATATCAAATCCCTGGTATTGAATTATACTATAATTCTGTAGGATGCAATGGTTGGGTGAAATTGGGTGAAGCCTACGTGTGTTGCCTTACAGTTTTTTGTGAACCTCTCATTATTACAGAATTAAAGGTAAAACAGAACAAAACAAAAATACAGCCCTCTTTACTGAGCTAGCTGAACACATGTTTTTGGTGTATTCTGTAAGAAGACATGAGCCATGAAGTAAAACTGTAATTTGACATCTCTGTTATCAAGCTTTCTGTCAGCCATTAAGCAAATAAATACTATAATTATATTAAAAATGTGAAACCTAAGTTATATGCTAAAAATATGATTTCAGACTTTTGGTAGGTATCAGTACATCATTGTTGCCAAGGGAAGAATGTTGCCCAATTTTTATTAAGTGAGGTTTACTTTATTCATCACAAATCATGTAACAAGGGCCTCCAACTACCTTTAATTGATTGGAAAGGATTTGAGAATATTATTTTAAGTTCACAGGGTACAAAAACTATATAAATCATTGCCTGAATATCAAAATCAGCTATTGATTGCTAACTATAATTTGTATTTTTGAACATGAGAAAAGCCCAGCAGGACATAACTGAACAATAGAGAAATCTCAAATCATCTTGCTATAGTTAGTTCTCTCCAACTCTAAACAAGTGAAATTAAAGAAAGCTGGCAAAATAATGTCACCGAGACATTAACTTAGCATCATCAACTTTACACTTATAAGCCTGAAATAATAACATGAATGAGAAACTAATATATAAACATTTAAACATTCAAATCTCCTAGAGTATGATAGAAAATATTTCCTTTGTTAATGTTGGACAATTAAATAAATTTTCCTTTC
Organism: Carlito syrichta; assembly: GCF_000164805.1. Taxonomy (NCBI): domain Eukaryota; kingdom Metazoa; phylum Chordata; class Mammalia; order Primates; family Tarsiidae; genus Carlito; species Carlito syrichta. The sequence goes on along the minus strand of NW_007258247.1, from coordinate 344,025 downwards.
ATTTATAGTGTGCTTCAGATGCATTTGGTAAAAATACTGCTCTATGTGTATGCCTTATGCATATTTTAGAGTGTGATGTTTTCTAAGTACTAAAATGTCCTCTAGAGCACAAAATGTGAAATGGTTAAGTTGCCTCAAAGATACTATGGATAGAGGGAATGTTTTAATCATCTAAAAATATAATTCATTTAAATCCATTTTTCTAATTATTTTTAAAACCTTTTAAAATTGAAAATTATGATGATTTTTCAAGTACTTTCTCACCCTGTCAGTTTGATGCACATTTCCTGAGTCAGACATTTAATGCCTCCAGATGTGCTGAGCTGGCAAGGTTGTCAAGTGTCATTTTATTCTTGGTTTTCTGATTTTGAGAGAAAGGAAGATACCATTAGGAACAGCTGGAATGTCAACAGATGTAATTGCTGATAAATTACTAAACAATGTGCATATTTCTATAAAGTGGCATGAAAACTTAAGGGGCTCCAAAATGTAATGTTAAAAAATAAAAAAGTCTAAACTTCTGTTGAGCATAGAATAAACTAGCAAAATAGTTTTACGGTTCTTAACAGTGTTTATGCACCAATAATTCCACTGGCTGGAATGTCTTCCCTGAACTTTAGACTCATAAATGCAATACCTACTCACCATATTCACTTGGATTTCTTTCTAATAGGCATCTCAATCTAAACATGCCTGAAAAATCTCCTGACTTGCTCTACTGGTTTCAGTTCATAGCAAATAAATCAGTCATTCAGGGAAATATCTTGGGTCATTTTTGATTCTTTTCTTTCTCTCACCTCCAGCATCCCAGTTCCACTAAGAATTTTGCTAGTTCTGCCTTCAGATACATACACCATCTTACCATTTCTTAGTATCTCTGTTGTCTCCACTTGAGCCCCAGTCACTAGTTTTTCTTGCCTGGATAATAGTCATAGCCTTTTTCACTAACTCTCTGATTCACCTTGCACACTCCTAATTTTCTTTTCAACACCTCAGCTAGGTTGATCCGGTCACTTCTCAAATCTTACAATAGTTAATGCTTTCAATCCTAAGCCCAAGTCTTCTCTGTGTCCTATGGCATCCCACAAATTTTGACACGCCCCTCCTCTTTCCTTGCTTTCCTTAGTAAGTTCTATCCACTCCAGTCACACGGAGTTCATCCGTAAATCCCAGGTCTTTGCAGGGGCTATTCCCCTTGCCTACAAATCTCCTTCCCTTAATAGCCACCAGAAAACGTCCTCTTCTACTTCAGGATTTTCCTCAACTTTTGTTCAGCGAACTCTTTTCAAATCATCCTATTAAAAACCTAAAAATACCAAATACTGGTCAGGAAGTAGAACAATTTGGAGGAGTATAAAATGATTCAACCACATTAGAACACAGTTTAGCAGTTTCTTTTAAAGTCCCCCAAACACTAATCATACATCCCGGGAACTTCACTTAGGAATACACTCAAGGTAAATGAAAAGTATAACCACCGAAAAATGTGAATGTATATAGATTTATTTATAATAGTCTAACACTGGAAATAATTTGAACACTCATCATTAAATAAATCGATACAGATTTATTTGATAGAATAATATTCGATAATATGATAAATGAACTAACAATAAAGACAATAGCATGGACAAATCTCAAAAACATTGGTCCAAAGAATCCATACTAAAAACACATACTGAATGATTTTATCTTCATAATGTTCTAGAAAAGACAAAAGCAACCTATATTGAAAAAAGCAGAGTAGTACTCTAGGATTGGGGAGTATCGCCTGCAAAGAGAGATGGGAAATATTTCAGGGTTGAAAGACATACTCTAGGTCTTGTTTGTGATGGTAATTACATGGGTGTCTATATTTGTCATAACTTGTTGAACTATACATTTATAACAGATGCATTTTATTGCATATAAATTAAATCTCCATAAGATTGATTTTAAAAAGGGAAAAAAATTAACCTGTAATTTATTTACCATGTTCCTGAAAATTAAGATCACCAAAGAATCAATAACACATATTCCACATTACCTGAATTGATGCCATTAATATAGAAATGAATATTAAAAAACAGTTTATAAAAATGCAAGAAAATTAGAAAACAAAATGTATACATGTATTATTTTTAGTTAACTATTAACTATACTAATTTATTGTTTAATATTTATCTAATGTATATATTATAAAATAACCTGTGACCCAAGACCATTACCATTTTAGATATTATAATGTTTTTACTCTTATACCACATGAATATATTACACATTTAAAGTACTTAAAGATAAATTTTTAGCTACAAATGTAATTATTACATAACAAAAATAACAAATGTTTGCTAATTTCTCAACCTACAATCCTATATGCTGAAAATCTAAAGACAGTAAAAGAAAAAAACCATAAACTTCAGAACAGACTAAAATAGGGAAAAGCATATAGATGACCAACAAATCCAAAACTGGCTCTTTGAAATACAAATATAATAGGTACATATCCCACGGCATTGATCAGGAAAAGGAGAGAAGGTACAAATATATTTGTGACAGATATAGTAAATAGTAAAACAAACAATAATTGTGCATTTAATAATATAGATTCAGTAAATTTTTTAAACTTCATGAAATGAACAATTTTTTAAAATGACCAAAATTAATCAAGAATAAAAAGAAAATATATATCGTAAAAACATTAAAATGCAAAGAAACAGAAATCAAAAATTCTTCTTTCCTTTGAAAAGAAACAGCTTTACAAAATGATCAATGATTAAATAATTCCTATTTTGGGCAAATTGCCAAACTGGAAAAGAACCAGTAAATTTTTAAATAAGTAAATATTGCCACTAAGAATGGATGTAAAAATAATCAATAAAATCCTAGCAAATGAATTCTTTTGGGTATTAAAAATGTGGAGTTTTTTTTAAGAATAAAAAATTAATTAAGCAATAAAATAATGATTAATATTATTATCCAAAGTCAACATATTGAAATAAAAAATATATATTTATACAAGCCTTAAATAACCATAGATGACAGTCTATGCTTAATCATTACTGAAAAATATTATCCGATTAGAAACAGAAGAGCTTTTAAATAACTTGATTTTAAAAACTCCCCAAAACCTTCTAAAATTCATATTTTATACAACTATCTTAGAGGAATCTCCACTAAGTCCAAATGAAACAAGAATCTTTAGTACAACATTCAACATTATACTGATGGTACTGAGAGAAGAAAAAAAATCAGCATTAATTATTAACAAATTCAAAAGTCATTATTTCCAAATATATAATTGTCTGCACAGAGAATATATGAATAAATTATGAGAACAAATAGATCTCAGTAAGGTTATTATATAAAAGAGCATTATACAAAATCAATGGATTTCCGACATAGCTAAAATGAACCATTAGAGAATATAATAGGAAATAGCTATGAAATACAACAACAAGAAAAGAAACAAGAGCAATAAGGCTTTTTAAGTTGCTAAAAAGATCCCAAAAATATTTATTTTGAAACCTAAGTATAGAAAAGGAATTGTAGTATATTACCAAAATACATAAAAAGAAATGATACTTGGAGAGTTAGATTCTATATAGCTATTTATAAATGTTAAGGCTCAGTATCATAAATACATCAATTCTACACAAAGTAACCTATACATTATAATTTATAAATAATAAAAAATACATATATACATTCATAACTGAACATGTTCTTCTATTTTCCTGGAATCTAAAATTCAGAGAACAAATGTAAAAAGTCAGATATCACCTCATATCCATAAATTGGCAACAACTGAAATGCTTCACCATGATATGTGTTATAGGAAAGTAGCAAGAGAAAAACATTTTGAAGCCATTTGGTAAAGATAAAAATATGTCTACAAAACAACACAGAAATCTTTATTTTACATAAATGTATACAAGAAAATTCTGTATATAGGAGATATGTGTATAAAAAATGTTAACTACACCATTGTTAATAATAACACAAAACCAAAAGAAGTACACAACTGAAAACAAATCCTGGAAACAGCCTAAGTGCTCATAAATGAATTACAATGGAAATAAACAACAAAAAGACTACTAGAAATGCTAGAAGCCAAAAAAGCAGATTATATGATTAAACTAGAACTATACAAATCAAATAGATCTTGAAAACAATGTATAAAAAAGCAGGTTGTAGAAAGATTGAAAGTATGCATTAATATATTAAAACATATGCTAATGCTATGTTTTATAAATGATTACATATGTGTATAGTACACATGTAAAAACATAATCTGGAAGGAAACACAAAATTTATGACAGCAGTTGCCTCCATCTAGAGAGGAAGGAAGAGAAAAAATAGAACTATGCAATGAACTAAAGAACAGTCAACTTCTTCTTACTTATTTTATATTACAAAATCAGACTCAGAATAAAAGGTAATGATGTGAACACATATTATATTAGATTGATGGGTAGATGGGTATGACTTTGAGTACTCTCTTTGCCTTTTTTGGTAATTTATTATATTTTTCTAAATAAATAATTTATATTCATCAATATTTTATGGTTTATTGAGATATATAAATCAATAATATTTCTTCTCAAACTAAGAAAAGAAAGTTACAAAAATCTCTCAGCTAACTTTATACTTAATGATGAAACACTCGATGCTTTTACTATAAGATCAGGAACAAGACAAGGACGTATATATACTCTCATAACTTCTATTCAACCTTATTTTTGAGGTTCTAGTCAGAGCAATTAGGAAAGAAGAAATAAAATGTATCCAGATTGGAAAGAAGAAAGTAAAACTTTTTGTATTTGCAGATGATATGATCTTTCATATTAAAAAATATTGCCGGGCTCGATGGCTCAGCCTGTAGTCCTGCGCTTTGGGAGGCCGAGGTGAGTGAATTGCCTGAGCCCCCAGGTTCGAGACCCGCCTGGGCAACTTGGCGAGACCTCATCTCTACAATAAATCAAAAAAATTAGCCGGGTGTGGTAGCGCACGCCTGTAGTTCCAGCTACTTGGAAGGCTGAGGCGGAAGGATCGCCGAAGCCCAGCCTGGGCGACTGAGTGAGATTGCAACTCAAAAAAAAAGAAAGAAAAGAAAAAAAAAAACACAGAGGAATTCACTAATAAAATGTACTGTTCAGCAAGGTTGCAGGATACAAGATCAATATACAAAAAATCAATTGTTTTTTGATACATTTACAATGAACAATACAAAAATAAAATTAAGAAAACTTCCATTATAAAGGAACAAAAAGAACAAAATGCTTAGGAATACATTTAGCAAAAAAAGTACAAAACTTATGCACAAAAACTATAGGACATTGTTGAAAGAAATTATAGAATATCTAAATAAATGGAGAAGCGTCTCTTGTTCATGAATCAGCAGTCTTCATCTTGCTATGATGACATTACCCCAAATGAGCTACAGATTTAATACAATACTGTAGGATTCTAGCTGACTGCTCTGTAGAAATTGATAAGCTAATTCCAAAATTCATGTGCAATTACAAGGCATTTAGAGTAGTCAAAACAATCTTGAAAAAGAACAACAAAATTAAGGATTTAACTTCTTGATTTCAATATTTACTAAAAACTAGTAATAATCAAGATTGTGTGGTATTGGTATAAGAATACACATATAAATACACACAATAGAATTGAGAGTACATAAATAAGCCAATGATTTTTCAACAAGGGTAGTAAGAACATGTAGTGAAGGAAAGAATAGTTTTTTCCTACAATGGTTCTAGGATAGGCCCATGTAAAAGAATCAGATTGAACCTTTTTCTTACACAATACATAAAAAGTAACTCAAAATGAATCAAAGACCTAATGTAAGGACTAAGACAACACAACTCTAAGAAGAAAACACAGCGGTCCATCTTCATACCTCAGATTTGGCAATAGATTCTTAGATATGAAACCAAAAGTACAAGCAGCAGTAGAAAGACTAAATTGAAATTTATAAAAATTAAATGTTCTATGCTCAAAAGACCCTATTAAGAGAAACAAAATGCAACCAACAGAAAAAATATTTGCAAACCTTATATCTGGTAACTGACTTATATTGAAAATGTAAAAAGAACTCTTAAAACTCAACAATAAAAGCTAAAGACTTCAATTTAAAAACGGGCAAAGGAACTCAACAGATATTTCTTCATTAAATATATACAGATGTCCAATAAAAAAATGCTTGGCAATATTAGTCGACAGTGAAATGCAAATAAAAACCACATGAGTTATCACTTCACACCCCACAAGGGTGGCTAGAATTTAAAAAGTCACATAATAACAAGTGTTGACAAAGATATGAAAAACTCCACACCGTCTCTCACTATGGTAGAATGTAAAATGATGTAGCCACTTTGTAAATCAGTTTGGCAGTTTCTCAAGTGATTAAACGTAGAGATTTATCATACATCATAAGAATTTCATTCCCAGGTGTAAACCCAAGAAAAATAAAATCAAAAGACTTGTACAGGAATTTTGGTAACATCATTATTTTCAATAGACAAATGTGGAAACAACTCAAATGCCTGTAAATGGGTGAAGAATAAAAAAAAACATGGTATATTCATAAAATGGAATAAGTCATGAAAAGAAATTAAGTACTGATACATCTAACAGCATGGATAAATCTTGAAAACTTTATGCTAATTGAAAAAAGCCTGTTATAAAAGACAACTACATTTATATGAAATGTACAGAATAGCGAAATATGTAGAAACAAAGTAAATAAGTGACTGTTTAGGGCTGGTGAATTAGGTGAATAGGAAAGTTGATAGTTAAAAGTACAAAGTTATTTGTGAGGTTATGTAAATCTAACATTGACTGTAGTAATGGTGATGCATACCTATGCATATAATAAAAACATGATGAATGAAATTACATTATGAATATATTATTAGTTATATTATGAAATTATATGGTGAATATAATAAAAGCATAGCAGGTAAATTATATCTAAATAAAGCTTTTACAAACAAGGGAATAATAATCAGGCTATTATTCCATTAAAAACAATTTATTTTTTTGTTTTGAAGACTAAGAAAATCTACACCTGAATTGTGCTGATCACAGCTGTAAAGTATAAAGCACTTCCTGTCATTATATAAAAACTTATGTTTTATCCACCACAATCACTAGCAAAATATCATTACTACTGCATCTCCTAACTGTTACCAGATAATAACTCCACCTATAGAAGCTGCCAACATAGCATCTGCTGCTTTATTACATGTTACACTTCACTTGCATTTGTTTTCTTTTTGCATTTCCTTTATCACAGGATTGTTTCATAGAAGTTACAAAACCTATGCAATAAAATCAGTCATTCAAAATTTCCATCCTCAATAAGAAGTTAATTTATGCTTAGTTTTTTACTGTAGTTTTTGCACAATTTGGCTTTTAGTCTTTTAGACAAATTTATTTCTAGTCCTGTGTTGATTATATTATTGGTAGCCTATTGTCCCTCATCATTTTCTTATTTAAACAGAAAATCTTTTAAGATATTTAATTGGGCCTCCATACCATTTCCTTCACCATATTAAAATCAATGATAAAAGAAAGCACAATTTCAAAATCTATGAAGCAATGTTAACGTATGGTTGTTTAGCTTTCAACCGATCAAATGAATGTCCCCTTTTAATGTCAGGGCTAGTGTGTTTGTGTATCAGTACCTATTGGGCTTGTGTAAATTAAAAGACGAAAGAAATAGATGGAGAAAGGGATGGAGGGGGAGAAAAAGAGTTCTGACTAAGGGAAGTATAATAAGAGGCAAGACAGACTGTCACATTTAAGAGGTTTGCTGAGGATTCTCAAGTTGCCAAAACAGCATGGTTTAGAAAAAGTGGAACTGAGTGACTCAGAAGCCCTTTGACCTTGGAAAATCTGTCTGAATTCTCTAGTTCTAAGATCTCAGCTTCACCTTGCAGTGAGATGGCTGGTTCTCAACTTCTAAAATTTTGATTCTGCTTCCCCCTCAGCCTGTCAAAAATAAACTCATAAAATTACATTGCTTCTAATGGCTCATGTGTAGTATTTCTTCATGTTGGATTGGTGACTTTTTTAGGTTGAAAGATTCTGTTATAAAATTAACAAGGTCAATACAGTTTGCTCAATTAAAAGCAGCAATGTTTATGTATTTCTCTCTCTATTCTGCTCTAATATATCACCAAGATTAACTTCTGTTTCTTCCTATAACAAGATATTCATGTTTTTTTATGTGTGAATATTTTAAATTAGTATCTTTTGGTATATCTATAGCAGGATTCACTCATTCATTCAACACACTTTTTTTTTTTTTTGGTGTTTTCTATGTGCCAAGCACTTATCTAGGCTCTGTAATGCAGTAGTTAACATAACAAAGAAATCATATGCTCTTGGAGCTTAAAATGTACCATAGAGAGAAAAATATTATGAAATTATGTACATAAAATATATATAACATATCAGATTATGATAATATCCATGAATAAAACTAAATCTGGGTTTGGGGATTGCTGGATGTGCAGATAGTGATTTTATTAAGGTGGGCAGCAAGATCTAGGGAAGATGTGACATTTGATCGGAGTCTTGTAGGTGGTGAGGGAATGAAATATGTTGGGGAAGAACTTTCCAGATAGAGAGGAGAGTAACCGCAGATACCTTGAGGCCAGAAAATTCTTAGATGGAGAGAGTTGGAGCAAAGGGTCAGAAGACGACATTAGAGAAGTAGTGAGGTCAAGTCATATCCGACCTCACAGGCTATTGCTAGGCTTCAAATTTTTACCTTGAATGAAGTGGGCAACCATTATAGAGTTTTGAGCATGCAACTTGACTGACTGGACTAGAACCTCTGAGAGGGATCATATACTGACTAGGTGAACAAGGATTGACATAGGGAAATCAGGTAAGGCGCGATTGTAATAATCCAGGTAACAGATGATAGTAGCTTGAAAGAGGAGTGGAGAGAGTCAAAAGTCAGTGTTTGGATATATGTTCATAGTAGAATCAGTAATTTTTGCTGTTATTAAGTTTGATGTTGGGTTTAAATCAAAGAGAAGAGTAAAAATGATATCAAGTATTTTAATCAGAGGGAAAAAAAGGAATATTTTTCTTAATTGAGACAGAGAAGGTCTCACCAGACACAGGTTTGGGGCCATAGCTCAAGAAGTCAGTCTTGGACATGTTAAGTTTGAGAATGCCATTAGATTTCTAGTAGAGATTTTGAATTTGTTTTGGAAATATGAAGCAAATACAAGATGTTCAGGCTAGACATACCAATTTAGGAGCTGCAAACTTATAAATGACATCTAAAACTTTGACACAAGGAGCATTCCTAGGAATGAGCCCTGGAGCATGCCAACATGTTGACGTCTTGGAACTGAAGAGATCTCTGAAAAACAGACTGTTCACAGAAGAGGTTGGAAGATAAGGACAGCATTGCTTCAAGAGTCAAGTGAAGAAAGGACTAGCCATGTCTAAAACTATTGCAATTAGAACAAGGATGGATTTCAAACTTTGGTTTCGGCAACATGATTTTGACATGAGCTGGATTACTGGAGAAGTAAGAGTGAAAGCTGATGGGAGTTGACTGAAGAACTCAGGATTCCTTTGATCCTTGAAGGCATTCATATGCATCTAGTATTAATTCTATTTAGTAATATTCTGACACAAGAAATACCATATTTGTGGCATGTATTTCTGTTGATAAAAGATGGGATGTAACTGCAAGCAAAATCATATAATTATTAATTATTTCATTTCTTACTACTAGAGATCAATTCTCCATCTCCTTCTTCTTAATTCTTACCTTACTCAGGAAAAAAGAGATTAACACAAGACAGGTACTCTCGGGAAAGGTGAAGAGAATTTGGGAACAAACAAATATAGATCACTGATATCAGCCTGGCTGGATTGGAAATGCATTCTGGGAACAGCCTGAGTAACTGATGTTTCCAAGAGAAGCCTGAATTTTTCATGGAGGAAGCAGAGGAGGAAAAGTAAGGCACTGAGGAAGATAAGGAAATATACACTCAGCCTGACATTTTGCTTACATTTGGTGCTGCCGAGTGCTGTGAATGTGGGTCCTATCAATAGCAAATGATGGTTTTGCCTTTAGCTGCTCTAGATTGGTATAAACACTTGGTTATGCCCCAGCCTAACCAAAAACTACAATAACACTCACAGAGAGATTCAATTAGCTGAACAAATTATCAATTTGTAGAGTTCCTTGCACATGTAGTAACATGCCCACAAAGCAGCTCTTTGTGATCCAGCAGCTGTCCTGTCCTCAATTCACAGCTCCATTAATCATGTGCTCTGCTGGCTATTGTCTAAATTACAGAGCCATTGAGATGGGAAAAACACTAGAAGGAAATGTTGCTACACTTTAAGAATTGGAAAGGGCAACAAGTGAGTGGGAAAAATATTTTAAAATCAATGATAAGATATATTTTACTCTTATTTTTAATTACAATCTAATACAGTCACATTATTATATATAGAGAGATATTATAGAACAGCATGAATTAAAACAATGATACGTGTGCATGTCTATTTATACATATATGTATAAATATATTATCACACCAGATCACCAACACTACTTACTTTCTTGTTTATTCCTCTATTAATACTTTTTTGCATCTCAAATATCGCAAACTAAGTCAAAAAGGAAATCGAAAAACAACTTCTTTTTCTTTAAGTAATTGTGTCCTTGCACTTAGAAAGGGAAAACTTGACATCACTATGCAGATTACTACTGAAAAATGATAAACTAAATATTATAGGTTAAGCTCAAATGCCCTGAGTGTGTTCTGTCAAGCGAATTATTCTGCTTTTTGGCTTCCTCTTCTTTTCCTCTTCTAGTAGGAAGGGATGAGGATATAAAGCTGAGGGATACAGTGTTTCTCTAGTGCCTAACTTCTTTTTAACTTTTTTTTCAGCCTGTGAAGGTTGAAAGGTTAAAGTAGCAGAAAGCATAGGTTGCTGGACTTGTTCAAGTATCAGGAGGTAGAGTATATGCATCTGGAGAAACTGACATCTCACCTCAGAGTTTAATCCTGATTATTCGAAGTCAATATCAGTAATCTATTCCCCTAATTGTTCCTGATATATTTAGCGAGAAGTATGCGATGTAATTCTGGTCAATGATCTCAAGCTCTTTTGCTGGAGGCTTCTGGGAAAGTTTCTCTTGCTCTTAAAGTAAGACATAATTCAAGAAAGAAAACTTCCTTACCTTTTTCTGCCTTTGGCTATTGAGTGACATCTGGAGGTGCTACAGCAACTTGCTGTCCTAGAAGCAGAAGCCAGAATACTAAGGCTACTTGAGCGGAAAGATGGAAAGAACTTGAGACCTCACAGATGTGACTTAACAGTTGAAGTAATAAACCTTGAAACTACCTCGCCTTGCCCCCAGTTCTTCATATGAACACTAATCGTTGACTTTCTATTTCATTTCATTTCATTTTTAAATTATTTGCACCCTGTAGCTTTTTGTCATTATTATAAAATTGTCTGACACAATCTGACACACTAGAGGTACTGTGATTCAGTGGATACAGACAGAATTTAAAGACCAAGGAGCTGAGATCGAATTCTGAGTACTATTTTCTAACTTGGAGAACTTAAGCCAGATACTTAAATTATTCATTTGTTTATTCAGTCACAGACACTTATTGACTTCATATTCTTTGCACATGTCTACAATCCCCAAGGAGTGAGGGGAAGGGCACATAGAGCAATCCAAGAAGCAGGTGGCCTGACTGCTCTGAGCTCTATCTCTAGGTCTCGCCCCAGGATTGTGTGTCCAACTTATTGTGAAAGATTCCTGACTTTTGGGTTCTCTTCTAAGTAGTGATGCTGGAAGGTGATACCATGTGAAGGAATAACTAGGTGATGCATTTTAAAACAATAATTCTTAGCGAAGTTAGAGGCAGAAGTAAAACTTTTTTCAAAAATTCCAGAATGTCTCTCAAATGTACAAATTCAAGTTAAGCTTTCTGTACATAAAAATTTGCAGGGGACCAGCCCCTGCAAAGAGAATTAGGAGGTTCCTTGGAAGATGTGGCAGCGTTGGCGAATATTCTGGAGAAATAAAAGGGAAGAAAGAGACTGGACTCTGTTTAGTGCAAAAGCCATTTATTGGGACCAACCATGAGTGAGTCTTTTATCCTAAATTTTCACATGTTAAATCACAAGACTTTCAGGTGAACCCAAGGCCAGGTGGATGAGGCGCATCCCCCCCCCCCACCAGGTGTTTCCTTCAGCATGAGGAAGGACAGTCCCAATCAAATCACAAGACTTTCACGTGAACACAAAGCCAGGCAGGTGAGGCGCATCCCTCCCACCCACCAGGTGTTTCCCAAGCATGAGGAAGGACAATCCCAAAATTATCTCACTGTTCCTTATGCTTGGTTTATAGTCCTCAAAAGCAATATAGTAATTCTAAAATTCTAATAATCAATAACTTCCAAAACTTATGCATTCCCAACACCTAATGACTGACTAAAATCCTAATACCTTTCTATTCTTTGCTAATTTTACCTGTACTATAAAAAACTCTTAATTATAGCTCAAACCAGTTCCTAAAGAATGTGGCCCAGTCCAAAGATCACGCTGGGCCATTTCCAGGAACAATTGATTATAATCTCTTAACAAAATGGCTATTCTAAAATCCTATGTATCTATCTTAATTTCTATAAAAGTTTCTAATTCCTAATCCTGATATATAAGACTGATCATCAGCAATAAAGCTTCTAAAATAAAACCCAAATACAAACTGTAATTGTACTAAAGCCAAAACCGCAATTAGTAGAAAGTGGGAATAATGAAATTTCTAAGGTTAGCTTTATTCTATAAAACCTCAAAGCATCATGTTTGATCATGCTTGAACTAACATAATTCCCTGACGTAGAGTAACCTATTCTATAATACTTTCTATGAATAAAATAAATTCAGTTTCTATTATAAGTAGAAAAAACTTAAACACTAATTGTAACTAAAGAACCGGTTTAAAAGAATGCAACCCAGCCCAAAGTGGATGCTGGGCCCTTAGGAATGTGGCCCAGTCCAAAGTTCGTGCTGGGTCATTTCTGGTAACCCTAGATAATCATCTATACCATCTAAAGCTGGAAACAGCTCTCTAAATGTATATACTAATTCTATAAATATACTTTTAAATCTTATAAAGAAGCTTGTATCATGTATAAGGCTCCCAAATGTGATCTGAGTTTGAGCTGTGTTAAGTTTAAAGCCGAAACCGCAGTATGTGAGAAACGGGAACAATGGATCCCTAGAGTCAGCCATGCCTGTCATATTCTCAGACCTTCATGATTAGATCATAAAAGTCCCTGCTGTGGGTAGTGCCAAACAAAGAAAGGAGGAGGGAATGGGCCTTCAGCTCCTGAACACAACCTGGTGGTCTCAGGGTCCGCAGCCCGCCTGGATCCCTAACGCTCAGGCAGGCCTCCACGGTCAGCTCCCAACAAGAATTTTTTCCAGTGTTGTACTGGAGCCATGCACACAGACTCAAGTGAATTAATTGTACATCAATAAGGACTTTTCCTTTTCTTTTCTTTTCTTTTTCTCAAGCAGGCCATTGTGTTACAGCACATTCAATAACATTCAATAATTATCTGCAGTGAAATTTCTCTCAGGTACTCCTCAGTGTTTCCTAAGTTGGACACAGCTAGATTTTATGGACTCCATATGTTTCTTTCAGTTGAGATTTCTTTCCCTTATTTTATGGTTTTTAGCAAAAAATAGGAATCTTATCTTTAGAGATCTTATAAAACACTAGGAACGTATCCACCCACCAGGAGTGGAATATGCCCAGTGCAGGTTGCTCAAGTGCTTTATGTGTTTTTGTCTTTCCTTATTCTGTGGCTAAAAAAATGAAAAAATTTCAAGTATTTGCATTTTTCCTTTCTGTCTTTCATGTTTGTATTTTTTTTCTTAATTAAGTCTCACTCTTTGTTTCAATGACTGACTGATTAACACATATTCTTCTGCATTTACTAATTAAATAATTCTACTATTTGTCATTTAATCTATCCTTTCCTCCTATGCTATTGCCTTCTAAATAATGGGGTTGATGGTGATGTAAACTATAGCAAATCTACTAGTTCACCTTGAGATTCAGGGAATTATACATGTAAGGGTGTTTTGTTAGCTGTTAATTATCATTTAGCTACTGATTATAAGTACTGACAATATTTAAATGATTGATAAGTTTTTAAAAAGTAATAGAGTATTCATGTCTAATGGCATCAAGTTCTAATTTTTAAAAAGACAAATTTGTCATGTCTCATTTTATTTTATAAAACTATTTTATAGTCTTCAATGCTAAATAAAAATATATGTAGAAATAAAAAATTTAAAATATTTCTTATATTTTTAAAATGCATCTAGCAGAATAATAAGAATTTTAACCTGTCATTAACATCACACAGTATAAGACAGTATATTTAAGGCACTCCTAGGCACGCCAAATAACTGAAACTAAGGACTTAGATACTTGCATGCCAATATTCATAGCAGTATTATACACAATAGAAAAAAAAGGTGAAACAACCCAAGTGTCGACCAACAGATGAATTAAAAAATGAGGTATATACATCCAATAAAATGTTATTCAGTCATAAAACAACATGACACTATGAAACATACTACAAAATGCATGAATCTTGAAAACATTATACTAAGTAAGATAATTAGACACAAAAGAACACACATTGCATTATTCCACTTGTATACAATATCTAGAAAAGACACATACACAGAGAAAGTAGACTGGGGTTTTGGGGGCTGAAGTGTATAGGGAGTCATTGCACAATGAATACAAAGCCGTGATAAAAAATTTTGGAACTAGATAGTGACTGTACAACACTGAATATAATAAATGCGACTGTATTTAAGATATTATTTGCAAGATGATCTTTGTTGGTCTGGTGAGTTACCTGCATCTGACATGCATGGGTCATTTGAAAGTGAGATACAAAATATTCTGACCCCTAGAAGCTTAGTCATCTTCTTGATACACTACTGGCTTTAGTTAGAAAGTATTGTGACTGTATTTTTTCTCTGTAAGACTGGGACCCTTTATAGTGATGAGCTTCAACTCTTAGTTTATTTTTCCTGCTTCTTACCTCAGTTCCCTACATTTCTAAAAGCTGTAGCTCTTACCTCTACAGCAAAAATATATAAAAATACATATTTATTCTATCCATGCGCTTTAAGGATGAGATAAGCAAGACACAAAAATACAAGGGGTTCTCATGGCTGAGAAAGAACCTCAGCCCTTCACAGAGTATATTCTAATGATTACCTAACTGATGAGGGTCAAATCATTTCTTTCTTCTTGTTTAAGTGTAAATTTTTCTCCTCTGGTCATTTTCTCTATTTGAGTTCTTTGTTGCTATAGTGACATACGAAAACGGACTCAAAAAATCTGGAATTTACTTATTAAAAATGTGTATTTATTCTTACATGTTTTAACTTGTCACCTTCAAAATACTCTCCATTTGGTGTAATATACCTATTGAGACACTTTTTCCACTGCTCAAAACAGTTTTTGAACTTGTCAATTTTGATGCCTTTTAGTGCTTCTGCTGGTTTTTGTATCACCTCTTCCACATTGGCAAAACGTTTCGCTTAGAGAATTTTTTTTTTTTTTTTGAGTTGGAGTCACTCTGTCACCCAGACTGGAGTGCAGTGGCCGCTCCCGGCCACCGCAGCCTCGACCCGCTGGGCTCCGGTGAACCTTCCGCCTCAGCCTTCCGAGTAGCTGGAACTACAGGCATGCGCTACCACGCCCGGCTGATTTTTTTGATTTATTGTAGAGATGAGGTCTTACTGCCCAGGCGGGTCTCGAACCCACGGGCTCAGGCAATCCGCTCACCTCAGCCTCCCAAAGGCGCGGGATTACAGGCTGAGCCACTGAGCCCGGCTAGGATTTTTTTTTTAATTGAAAAATTGTGGAGTACAATTCAGGGTTAGGTATACAAATGTTTATTATACAGTTATGCTTGTAGATGAGGTGTGCCCCCCTCCCTCCCCTGGCAGTTTCCCATCACTGCCAATATCTTTCTTATAGTATTATGATAATTGTTCAAGGTCTGCTTATGAGTGAGAATATGTGGTACTCAGTTATTTGTTTCTGTGAAAGATCACTCAGTATTATAGACTCTAAGTCCATCCAAGTTGCTGTGAAGTTCATAATTTTGTCGTTGTTTATGGCTGCGTAATATTTCACTGTCGATGTGTACCACATTTTAAAAAATCTAGTCCTCTTTCAATGAACAGCATGATTGGTTCCATGTTTTTGCTATTGTGAATAATGCTGCAATAAACATGCATGTGCAGGTATCTTTTTCAAAGAGTGATGTGAATTCTTCTGGATATATTCCCAATAGTGGGATTGCGGGATGATGGAAGGTCGATTTTTAGATCTTTTAGGAATTGCCACACTTTTCCACAGAGGTTGTGCTAGTTTACACCTCTACCAACATTGTAGAAGTGTTCCCTTTTTGCTGCATCCTCTATAGCCTCTGTTGCTTTTTGAGTTATTGATGATGGCCATCTTGACTGGAGTTAGGTAGTACCTCAGTGTGATTTTAATTTACATTTCTTTGATGATTAGTGAGGCTGAGTATTTTTTCATGTGTCTGTTGGATGCTTATATGTCTTCCTTTGAAAAGTGTCTATTCATATCTTTTGCCCACTTTCTAATAGGGTTGTTGGTTTTTTTCTTTCTAGCATGCTTGAGTTCCTTGTAGATCCTTGATGTCAGACCTTTGTCAGATATACAGTTAGCAAATATTTTTTTCCCATTCTGTGGACTGTCTCCCTGCTTTCTTGATGGTGTCTTTGCTGCAGAAGCTTTTCAGTTTGTTGAGGTCGCATTTGTCTATCTTATCTTTTATGACATGGGCATTTGGGATTTTGATGAGGAATTGGTTGCCAGTTCCATTTCCATAAGAGTGTCTTCTGCATTTACTGGGATTCTTATAGTTTGGGGTTTTACATTTAAGTCTTTGATCCATTTAGAGTTGATTTTTGTGTATGGTTGAGGACTTTTTTCATTAGGAAAATAAACAAAGAAAATGATCAGAATGAGATCAGGTGAATAGGGAGGGTGTTACATGGGGTTCATGCTGTTTTTGGTCAAAAACTGCTGAACATTCAGTATGATATGGACAGGTGTGCTTGTAAATCACCCATCATGAAATGGGTAAATGTGTTGAAATAACATCCAAAAATACCCCCCAAAACACTGTTGAAGTGGAATGCAGCCTTTTACAATAAGCGAGCTGATACGCTGATGTTGATGGGTTTCCAGAACACATACCTAGAAGGGGAAGCCTGTTCTACAAGGGACCCACCTTCCAAAAGATAGTTCCAGGTTTTGGGGGGGGGGTCCCTTGTCCTATTTAGATACTATTTCTTCCTATCTGTGAATAGCAGTCTAATTTTTATTCATAATCACACTGTCTCTCAGCCTGAAGTTAATAGCTCACTTCTATATTACTACTACCCTCCAGTTAATAGGAAAATCAATGTGGCCTATATTTCTAAGACAATTATGGTAATTACACTAAGGAAAAACAGGTATTAATAATTTCTATTTTGAAGGAGAAAACTGTTAAGGTGAATGTAGGGAGAGTAATTAATTTGTTAGAAACCCTAAAACATTTTGACTGGGGGGAGAGGGAGCAGCATGACTGGAACCTCATCATAAACAATTTTATTCCCTAAAGGGTTTCACTAATGGGGTAAGAAGGAGAGTGGCTTAGAAGGTCATTAGAAGGGAATCATGAGTTTACAAAGGCAAACTCAATCCCTGTGGCTCTTAAGAATCAGCTTACTTCAGAAACTACAAAGACTTGACTGCAAAAAACCATGCAAAAAGCATAGAACTGACATTTTTTGCCTTGGTAGGTGACATCGATAGGTAATGTCATCAGTATATAGCTTATATGACACAGAGGCTTCCAGTGTTTACAGGTCCACAGAACAAAAAGAAAAATGAAGTAGGCATGTCAGAATAAATCTCAGTAAGGCTGTAAGGTAAGAGACAGATGAAAATATTGAGATATCACTGCCTTATGGATAACTTCCAGAAAATATGAGTTTATTTTATCTTGTTCTTGTGTGTTCTTCCAAGACGATATGGACAAGAAATACTTGATATTTCACTTGAGTCTAAGGATTGGTATATGAGTTTACTTTTTTGTTATTAACAATAAATGAGTCAGGTAATGTGCTGTGCAGAGAATACTAAATAATAATAATAATAATAATAATTATGATTATACAAGTACCCTTGTTGATGAGGGAAGTGTGCCCCTCCCTCCCCTAGCAATTTTACTCAACTATCAATCCCAGCCGTCCTCCTCTGGCAGTTTTCCACTGCTGCCAATCCCTTTCTTATAGTATTATAATAATTGTTCAAGGTCCGCTTATGAGCGAGAACTTATGGTACTCTTCTTGTTTCTCTGATAGATCAGTGAGTCTATCAGATTCTAAATCCCTCCAAGTTGCTGTGAAGTCCAGATGTTTGTCCTTTTTTATGGTTGCATAATATTCCATTGTGTATATGCACCACATTTTTAAAATCTAATCCAGCTCCGATGGGCAGCATGGTTGGTTCCGTGTTTTTGCTATTGTAAATAGAGCTGCAACAAACATTTGTGTGCAGGTATCTTTTTTGTGGAAATTTGAGTTCCTTCAGGTATATTACCAATAGGAGAATTGCTGGGTCATATGGAAGGTCAATTTCTAGTTCTTTCAGAAATTGCCACACTGTCTTCCAAAGAGGTTGCACTAGTTTGCAATCCCACCAGCAGTGTAGAAGCATTCTTTTTTCTCCACGTTCTAGCCAGCATCTGTTATTTGTTTTTATTAATGATGGCCTCTCTTATTGGGGTTAGGTGGTATCTCAATGTGGTTTTGATTTGCATTTCTCTCATGATTACTGAGGCTGAGCACTTTTTCATGTGTCTGTTGGCTGCCCACATATCTTTTTTTGTGAAGTGTCTATTCATGTCTTTTGCCCACTTTTTAATGGGACTGTTTGTTTTTTTCCTTTCAGCGTGTTTGAGTTCCTTATAGAACCTAGATGTTAGGCCTTTGTCAGATATACAGTTGGCAAATATTTTTTTCCATTCTGTGACTGTCTCCCTGCTCTCTTGATGTCTCTTTTGCTTTGCAGAAGCTCATCAATTTGATGAGACGCTTGTCTATCTTATTTCTTATGGTGTGGGCACTTAGGGTTCTGATCAGGAATTGGTTGCCAGTTCAATTTCCATAAGAGAGTCTCCTGCATTTTCTAAGATTCTTATAGTTTGAGGTTTTATGTTTAAGTCTTTGATCCATTTAGAGTTAGTTTTTGTGTGTGGTGATAGGTAGGGGTCCTGTATCAATCTTCTGCATGTGATCAGTCAGTTTTCCCAGCACTATTTACTGAATAGGTTCTCCTGTCCCCAGTGGTTGTTGTTGGAGGTTTTGTCAAAGATGAGTTGGTTGAGAAATTGAAGCTTTGCTTCCAAAATCTCTAACCTGTTCCATTGGTCTATATGCCTGTTCTTGTACCAATACCAGGCTTTTTTGATTACTGTAGCCTTATAGTAAAGTTTGAAGTCTGGAAGTGTTATACTTCCTGCTTTGTTTCTTTTGCTGAGGATTATTTTGGCTATTCCTGGTTGCTTATGTTTCCATATGAATTTCTGTATTGTCATTTCCAGGTCTGAGAAGACTGATGATGGTAACTTAATGGGTATTGCATTGAATCGGTAGATTGCCTTTCGTAGGAGAGAAATCTTAACAATGTTGATACTTCTTATCCATGAGCATGGAATATTTTTCCATTTGTTCGTGTCTTCTTAGATTTCTTTGAGCAGTGTTTTGTAGTTCTCATTGTAAAGGTCTTTCACTTCTCTGGTTAGGAAGATGCCAAGGTTTTTCACTTTTTTTTGGTGGCTATTGTAAATGGGTTTGTGCTTTTTATTTGGGTCCCTGCCTGCTTGTTGGTATATAGGAATGCAATTGTCTTTGGCATGTTTATTTTGTACCCTGAGACTTTGCAAAAGCCCTTTATCATTGCAAATAGGTTTTTGACAGATTCTCTTGGATTTTCAAGGCATAGGATTCTATCATCAGCAAAGAGGGATAACTTGACTTCTTTCCCTATTTGGATACCCCTGATTTCCTTCTCTTGTCTAATTTCCTTAGCTAGGACTTCCAACACAATGTTGAACAAGAGGAGTGAGAGTGGGCAGCCTTGTTTGTTCCAATTTTCAGGGAAAATGTTTCCAGTTTCTGTCTATTTAGCAATACATTAGCTGTGGATTTATTGTAGATGGCACTTACTATTTTGAGGTATGTTCTTTCTATACCTAGGTTTTGATGTGTTTTATCAAGAAAGGATGCTGGATTTTATCAAAAGCTTTTTCTTCATATAATGATATAATCATGTGCTTCTTGTTTTTATATATGTTGATGTACTCAATTACAGTTATGATCTCGCGAATGTTGAACAAGCCCTGCATTCTGGGGATGAAGTCTATTTGGTCATGGTGGAAGATTTTTGAGATTTTTTTTTTTTTTTTTGATCCAATATGCTAGAATCTTGTCAAGGTTTTTTCCTCTATGTTTATAAGGGATATTGGCCTATAGTTCTCTTTTTGTTGAATCTTTACCCGGTTTGGATATCAGTGTGTTGTTAGCTTCGTAAAATAATTTGGGGAGAATTTCCATCTTTCTTAATTGCCTAGAATACTTTCAATAGAATCGGTAACAGCTGCTCCTTGTACATTTTGTAGAATATTGATGGAAAGCCATCCAGCCCAGGGCTTTTTATTGTAGGTAGTTTTCCTATGACAGGGTCAATTCCTGAACTGTTATTGGTCGAGTGTCTCAATGTCTTCTTGTTTCAACCTGGGGAGCTTGTGTGGTGTCAGAAAGTCCTCCATTTCATTTAGGTTATCAAGTTTGTTTCCATATAGGTGTACATAGTAATCTGATAATCTTTTGTGTGTCTTCAGGATTCATTGTGATTTGATCTTTTGTATTTCTGATTGTGTTTATTTGGGTTTTTTCTCTCTTTTTCTTGGTCATTCTGACTAGTAGTCCATCAATCTTGCTAATTTTTTTAAAGAAACAACTTTTTGTTTTGTTGATGTTTTCTTTGATATTTTGTCTTCTGTGTCTCTTATTTGGGCTTTTATTTTAGTGATTTGAATTCTTCTGCTAAAATTGGGATTTTGGTGGTCTTCTCATTCCAGCTCCCTTAGGTAATTTGTTAGGTTCTCAACTTGTGATCTTTCCATTTTCTTAATGTGTGCTCGTAGAGATATAAAGTCCTCTCTTAGAACTGAATTCATGGCATCCCAGAGGTTTTGGTAAGCTGTTTCTTCATTTTCATTTGTTTTCAGGAATCTTTCAATTACTGCTTTGATTCCATTGCTGCCCCAGTAGTTGTTCAGCATCATGCTGTTTAGTGTCCATGTCTTTGTGGACTTGGGGAAATTTTGTTGGTGTTGATATTTATTTTTATTCCACAGTGATCTGAGAAGGTGCATGGCGATATTTCAACCTTAAGGAATTTGGTTATGCCTGATTTATGGCCAAGGATGTGATTGATCTTTGAGTATGTTCCATGTGGTGATGAGTTGATTGTATATTCTGTGGTTGTTGGGTGGGATAATCTGTAGGTATCTATTAAGTTCATTTTGTCGAGAGTCAAGTTTAGATTCTGGATCTCCTTCTTGATTTTTTGCCTCCATGATCTATCTTGGGCTGTTAGTGGGGTATTCAAGTCCCCTGCTATAATAGTGTTGGAGTCAATATCTTTTTTGTTTACTTAGTAGTTGCCTTATAAATGCTGGTGCTCCTGTGTTGGGTGCATATATGTTTAGGAGGGACATTTCTTGTTGATGTATTGAAGCTTTTATCATTATGTAGTGTCCATCTGGATCTTTTTAAATTTTTGATAGCTTAAGGGTTGTTTTGTTTGATATTAAGATTGTGACTCCTGACTTCTTCTGTGATCCATTTGCCTGGAAACTCATTTTCCATTCTTTATCTTTGAGTCTGTGTGCTCCCTTGTGGTGAGATGCATTTCTCAGATGCAGCAAATAATTGGGTCATGGTTTCTTATCGAGTTTGCCATTCTGTGTCTTTTCAGTGGTGCATTTAGTCTATTCACATTCAGGCTGATTATTGAAATGTATTTGTTTATCCTTATCATGAAGTTTTTTTAAAAAAATTATTTATTATAAAGATGTGGGGTACAATTCAGGGTTATGTATACAAACATTGATTATGCAGGTACCCTTGTTGAGGAGATATGCCCCTCCCTCCCCTAGCAGTTTCCACCAACTGCCAGTCCCACCCCTCCCTTCCCCTGACAGTTTTCCGCTACTGCCAATCACTTTCTTATAGCATTATAACTGTTCAAGGTCAACTTATGAGTGAGACATATGGAATTCAGTTCTTTGTTTCTGTGATAAATCACTGAGTATGAGCGACTCCAAATCCATCCAATTTGCTGCATAGTCCATATATTTGTCCTTCTTTATGGCTGCATAATATTCCATTGTGTATATGTACCACATTTTTTTATCCAGTCCA